>NC_079500.1:46837034-47137034 GCF_030052815.1 Hevea brasiliensis | reverse complement strand
GAAATGTGTTTGAATGTATACTTATTGCTTGAAAAGCATTGTAAATAGTTTGAAACTGTGGAAAAAACTATTTAGTGTGATTTGTGAAAATTGAAGTTACTTATGAATTGTGTTGCCATTTTGTGAATGAAATTATGACTTTGGAAATTTATTGGATTCTCACGAATCATTTGTATAAAATGTTTGGAATTGATTTTGTGTTCACACTTAGCATGACAGTATCATATCATTCATTCTCCATTTATGGGGTTGTGATCGTTTTTTTTCCTTCTCCATTTATGGAGTCGTGATCGTTTATTTTTCTCCCTCTCTGGTTTACCAGTTGAGGTGATCGGATGAGTACTCATTATATAGCTAGCTCCCTTCCTCATTGATTTCGATTAGTGGGGTTGTGATTGCTTTGTCGTGGTGTACAATGCGGCATTGATCAGAAATTTTGTGTCATGGCTTAAGTTGTGTATGAATTGGCAACACTGTGTTCATAAATTATTTGACTGAATTGTGTTATCATGAGCTTTGATAATTTGTGAAATGGAGTTTAAATTCTTATTAACATTCACTATCTTTTGAATTTAACTATGTTTTGATTACTGAGATTTATTGTGATATTGTGTTAAATTCCTTATGACATTCATTGTCTTGAATTTAACTATGGTTTTACGTATCTATCATTTATATGATTTATGAACTGTGATTTAAAGTTGTATTTGGTTAATGTTGTGCACCACTAAGACATTGTCTCAGCGATAGCTTTTCATTGCTGTCGCAGGTAGATAGACGGACAGGACAGCAGACTAGGCTGCTAGTACATCCAGCGATAGATTATCGGGTATAATAAGTATACCACATTTTGCATTTTGTACTATAATGTATATACACTGTATGTATATATTGTTTTTGGTTTTGAGCAGTTGTAAATTAAAATTGTATATTGAAGTTGTAAAGTAAATTATGAGTTATTTCTTGTATCTCAGTCTTTGAGAAATCACTGTGGATTTGAGTTGAGAAATATGTTGTGTTGAGAAATATGTTGGAGATGAGATTTGGAAATATATTGAAGTGCTTTTTACAGGTTTTCTGAAGAACTGTTTTATCCAAAATATAGATGGCACTCTGCCAAAATTTTTACAGAAATTCCAAATAATTTAAATGCATTAGTTCTACCACTTCAGTTCAAAAAGATTTTTAACACCTGTAAATAGTGCTCACCACTGTAAAAGAAGTAAGAAAAGTTTTAAAATCCCTTATAGTGTATTTAATGGGTTATCAGTAGACGAAGTAGGTAATTCATTAGGCATATTACGGGATCATGTTATGCCTTACAGAGGGGTAGGGTGTGACAAAATCTATCTGTCCTGGCCAGGAACTTGAAACATCAAGAACAATTAAATGAACATAGGATTTTATCTCTATGTACTTAGAGGAACAGATTCCATCTTGATCAACACCTACCTCCATATATAACTAGTAGGAGCCAACACATGCCCATATACCCATACATAGTATAAGTATGAAAGCAGTATCAAACTCAAACTACCTATATACAAGATAACTGTGCTATCTCAGGTCTAAAGATTATATGCACTGATATGATTTATGACAAAACATTGACAAGAGTAAACTCCATGTGCTTGTCATAAGTGTCACTGGTTTGGCCTACTTATCATTTATAAGTGCCTATCATGTTTGTTATATGGCATGAGACTCACCATTCCATCTTATTTATATCTCATATAAATAACTTGGGAACAAACATGAATACAATCTTTCTGGATAAGTCATGTCCTTATTATGAAGTATCCTCGATTGTGAATCTATTTATGATACTTTGTGCTAGAAATATTGTCACTCATATTCTTAACAACTTAAGAATAATATTTCTAACAAAATATCAATGGACATTTTCTATTACACATAAATATATTATGTAAACGTAAAAGTGGAAATGCCTTTTATTAATAAAAATATGTACAAGATACATACTAAATGATATGCTCTAGGGCATACTACTAACAATCTCCCACTAGCACTAGAGCCATTCATTACAATATCTTAGACCTATCTTCTCAAGATATCGGTCTAACTGAGTCTGTGACATAGGCTTAGTGAATGGATCAGCTGGATTTTCAGCTAATGCTATTTTTTGCATGGCTACATCGCCTCGCCCAACTATTTCTCTGATAATGTGGTAGCGCCTTTCTATGTGTTTGGATTTCTGGTGAGACCTTGGTTCCTTAGCTCAGTATGATGCTCCATTATTGTCACGATGTAGTGGGCTGGCGACTCAATGGAAGGAACTACCGTAAGTTACATCACGAACTTCTTTATCCAAGCGACTTCCTTTGCGACATCGATGCAAAGAATATACTCAGCCTCCATAGTGGAATCTGCAGTCGTGCTCTGTTTGGAACTCTTCCAACTGACTGCACCTCCATTACAAATGAACACATATCCAGAGGTAGACTTTCTATCATCGATATCTGATTGGAAATCAGAATCAATATAACCATCCAATTGCAAGTCTCCACCACCATAAATCAAGAATAAATCCTTAGTTCTTCTCAAGTACTTAAGGATATTCTTGACAGCTATCTAGTGTTCCAAACCTGGATTGGATTGATGCCTGCTAGTCAAACTAACAGCATATGCGATATCCGGCCTAGTACACAACATTGCATACATTAAACTTCCAATAGCCGAATCATATGGAATCCTGGCCATCTTATCTCTTTCTTCAGGTGTCTTTGGAGACATCTCTTTAGAAAGGTGGATACCATGTCTCACTGGTAACAATCCTCTCTTGGAATCAAGCATGTTAAACCTCTTTAACACCTTTTTCAATTATAGACTTTGAGATAAACCAATTATTCTTTTCGCTCTATCTCTATAGATGCGAATCCCAAGAATATAGGTTGCCTCCCCTAAGTCTTTCATGGAGAATGTATTTGAAAACCATACCTTTATAGTAATCAACATACTTGTGTCATTACCCATCAACAGTATGTCATCCACATATAAGACAAGGAAAGTGATAGCACTGTCACTAACCTTCTTATATACACATGTCTCATCCTCATTTTTGATAAAACCAAAGGATTTAATGGCTTCATCAAAATGGATGTTCCAACTCCTCGAAGCTTGTTTCAACCCATAAATGGATCACTTTAGCTTGCATACCTTGGTGAAGGAACGGAAACGTGAAAAACACAAGTTTATACCATTGAATTCAAAAATTTTCACCTAGGGTCACATGCATCATGCAAGATTTATTTTTATCTATTTGATTTCAATGATAAACAACATATTAAAACTCTTTTAATATGTTTTTTGGATCTGTATTTTCCATTTAAGATTTTAAAATTAATCAGATTAATTTTAGAACCCTAGATTAAATCAAGAACGATTACACTAACCTCTTGATGCACTGCAGCGTGTCTGCGCCTTTGAGATTCGTCTTCAGGACACCAGATGTTGTCCCTCTAGCTTATCCACCCCAAGAACACCTATGCCAGCCCTTGAACAGCTTCTAAAGCGTTTTCTATTAATTAGAAATTCAAGTTCTGCCTTTTAAGAGATTAGAGATGTAAACAGGACACTAGAAACAATTCCTAGTGTTCTTAATTCAAGAGATTGATGACTAATCTCTTTGAATTGATAAGAGATGAAGAAGAAGAGATAAAAACCCTCAAAGTGGCGTGACAAAGGAGTGTGGCTGCTGGTTGTATTTTATTTTCTCATAACAACACTTAAATAGCTAGGTTAACACATTAAACCCTTGCCACATGTCACCCTTTGATTAGCTCTAGGCTTAAGTGACCCAATCACATTGTGCCAAGTGTCAAACCTATATTTAATCTTGATTTTAATCATCTTACATGATTAAAAAACATTTGGCAAGCTTATGTGTTATGCCATGTGTCACCATCTCATGGTGCCACGTGTCACACTATGAAATGACCAAAATGCCCCTGTGTCTTAATTTTGAGTTCTCAACCCAAAATAATTATTTTTCTTCTTCTAATTAATTTATATCAAATATAAATTAATTAATTAATTAATCTATATTAATTAATTTCTCATTAATTAAATTCATATTTAAACACTTTAAATATAAATTTAACTTATATTATACATCCAATAATCTAGATTTGGTTTCAAGTCATGCTAGGGACTTTGCAATTTAATTACAAACCAAACCTATTTAATTAATCAATTAAACTCTTTAATTAATTAATTAAATCATATTTAAATAGGTGATAACTTGTGTATGTGTGTGACTTACTACGCTCATCACTAATTGGCAATGAGACATGATATCAACTCTTAATATCATCAGAACTCTTTCTTACCATAAATGATTTCTCTAAATCATTTTATGCACCTCATAAACCATGGTTAACACCTAGCATAGCATGCCATGGCCACCCAATTAGTAATAAGGTTTACCTTAAATGAACCTATAATCATATGTTACCATGCACTAGAATCTCTCTGTTACAAAATCCCAACTCAATTTGAGTCATGGTTTATGTCAAACTCCATTTGCTATGAATATTATGTTCTCTTTTAATTCCAGTTCTTGATTAAAAGATTTTCTCATCGAAACTCTTTTACGAATAAATCTATCTGTCCTGGCCTGAAACTTGAAACATCAAGAACAATTAAATGAACATAGGATTTTATCTCTATTTACTTAGAGGAACAGATTCCATCTTGATCAACACCTACCTCCATATATAACTAGTAGGAGCCAACACATGCCCATATACCCATACACAGTACAAGTATGAAAGCAGTATCAAACTCAAACTACCTATATACAAGATAACTGTACTATCTCAGTTATAAAGATTATATGCACTGATATGATTTATGACAAAACATTGACAAGAGTAAACTCCATGTGCTTGTCATAAGTGTCACTGGTTCGGCCTACTTATCATTTATAAGTGCCTATCATGTTTGTTATATGGCATGAGACTCACCATTCCATCTTATTTATATCTCATATAAATAACTTGGGAACAAACATGAATACGATCTTTCTGGATAAGTCATGTCCTTATTATGAAGTATCCTCGATTGTGAACCTATTTATGATACTTTGTGCTAGAAATATTGTCACTCATATTCTTAACAACTTAAGAATAATATTTCTAACAAAATATCAATGGACATTTTCTATTACACATAAATATATTATGTAAACGGAAAAGTGGAAATGCCTTTTATTAATAAAAATATGTACAAGATACATACTAAATGATATGCTCTAGGGCATACTACTAACAATCTCCCACTAGCACTAGAGCCATTCATTACAATACCTTAGACCTATCATCTCAAAATGTCGGTCTAACTGAGTCTGTGACATAGGCTTAGTGAATGGATCAGCTGGATTTTTTCAGCTGATGTTATTTTTTCTGCATGGCTATATCGCCTTGCCCAACTATATCTCTGATAATGTGGTAGTGCATTTCTATGTGTTTGGATTTTGGGTGAGACCTTAGTTCCTTAGCCTGTATTACTGCTCCATTGTTGTCACAGTGTAGTGGAACTGCTGACTCAATGGAAGGAACTTCTTTATCCAAACAGCTTCCTTTGCAGCATCTGATGCAACAATATACTCAGCCTCTGTAGTGGAATCTGCAGTCGTGCTCTGTTTGGAACTCTTCCAACTTACTGCACCTCCATTACAAATGAACACATATCCAAAGGTAGACTTTCTATCATCGATATCTGATTGGAAATCAGAATCAGTATAACCATCCAATTGCAAGTCTCCATCTCCATAAATCAAGAATAAATCCTTAGTTCTTCTCAAGTACTTAAGGATATTCTTGACAGCTATCCAGTGTTCCAAACCTGGATTGGATTGATACATGCTAGCCAAACTAGCAGCATATGCAATATCTGGCCTAGTACACAACATTGCATACATTAAACTTCCAATAGCCGAAGCATATGGAATCCTGGCCATCTTATCTCTTTCTTCAGGTGTCTTTGGAGACATCTCTTTAGAAAGATGGATACCATGTCTCACTGGTAACAATCCTCTCTTGGAATCAAGCATGTTAAACCTCTTTAACACCTTTTCCAAGTATAGACTTTGGGATAAACCAATTATTCTTTTCGCTCTATCTCTATAGATGCGAATCCCAAGAATATAGGTTGCCTCCCCTAAGTCTTTCATGGAGAATGTATTTGACAACCATACCTTTATAGTCGTCAACATACCTATGTCATTACCCATCAACAGTATGTCATCCACATATAAGACAAGAAAAGTGATAGCACTGTCACTAACCTTCTTATATACACATCGCTCATCCTCATTTTTGTTAAAACCAAAGGATTTAATGGCTTCATCAAAACGGATGTTCCAACTCCTCGAAGCTTGTTTCAACCCATAAATAGATCGCTTTAGCTTGCATACCTTGGAACCATCTTGGGATTCAAATCCCTTAGGTTGTTCCATGAAAATGTTTTCTTCAATGTATCCATTGAGAAAAGCTGTTTTGACATCCATCTGCCAAATCTCATAATCATAGTATGCAGCTATTGCTAATAACATCCTAATTGATTTAAGCATGGCAACAGGCGAGAAAGTCTCCTCATAGTCGATTCCTTGCCTTTGGCGAAACCCTTTCGCTACTAGCCTTGCCTTATAGTTCTCTACCTTTCCATCAGAACCAATTTTCTTCTTGAAAAACCCATTTGTTCCCTATAGGTACAATACCTTCAGGTGGGTCAACAAGATCCCAAACTTGATTCTTATACATGGAATCAATCTCGGATTTCATAGCTTCAATCCATTTTGAAAAGTCTATATCTGATATAGCTTCTTCATAGGTAAGTGGATCATCCCTGTGACACCCCTTACCCGACTACAGTGTAGCCGAGCAAGTTATGCCACTCAGTGTGCCGGAGCACTCTATTTTATCTGATTTCATTACAGTTCTTGATTTATTTATTCAAAAACTTTATTGAAGATTTAGGCTATTTTTACTTTTATCAAAATCTAACTAAATTGGAAATTTCAAAAATTTTAACGATAATCCGACAAAGTGTCGGATGTAATTTGGACTAACAGTTCTTCTGAACCTGCCAAAGACAATTTCAATATATACTCAATTTCTCAAACTTAATAGTCTCAAAAATTTTCAAACATAATGTATCTCAATACAGTATCCAGATTTCTCAGAAATCCCATTAGATTTTCAATATCTCAATATTCACAAGTATAATCTCATTATAACTCAAATTCAATTCACATACTAAAATACTTACTTTGAATAGCTTCCATAATTCATAGGTTAATTACATGAGTTTATTTTGTACAAGATATACAAATAATTTACAATGTGCTAGGAATGAACAATA
The DNA here is from genome assembly GCF_030052815.1 of Hevea brasiliensis. Taxonomy (NCBI): domain Eukaryota; kingdom Viridiplantae; phylum Streptophyta; class Magnoliopsida; order Malpighiales; family Euphorbiaceae; genus Hevea; species Hevea brasiliensis. Next base: position 47,129,651 of record NC_079500.1, on the reverse strand, counting down.
TACATAACATGTATAAAATGAGCCCTATCTACATGCATTGCTGAGGAGGTGACAATCTTGAACTCTTCTGACACTTCTGCAGATCTGGGCTCCAAAAATCTCAGTCGACAGTCTACTGGTTTTACCTTCAGTACCTGCGCGAGGAAGCAATTCCATCGCGCTAAGCATTTCTGCTTAGTGGTGCAATAATATAACCAGAAATAATATATACAAGTAAAGAAAGAAATAAATGATAATTCAGATATTCAAGAATCAATTTAATTTGGTATGGTATTTCTAGTATCAACGATCTTATATACTAGTTTGTTCCTCTTTGGAAGTGCTTAGTTTATAACTTTTCAGTAATACTGGCAGATATATAATTTATTCTATCTGTATTGTATTTCAAGTCCTGCATTTGCTCGCAATTTATATTTTTGTTATGTTTCTTTTGCTAATCTCTTTTGCTTATTCATTCAATACTTAATTTAATTGTCTTCGATTTTCATTATACTTAACTTAACTTAGCTCGAATTGAATAATACTTTAATTGATCGCCCAAGTAACCTATACTAGACGATCGGATCGATAACGGGTCGTTGGCACCGACACCGCGTGCCTCGGTCGTCATACCATGGGACGCAGTAACGCCAACCACGATAAATCGGTATGGCTAAAAAGCCATGATATCACATAATTGGCATAACAGCCATGAATACGGGCATAAAAGCCATGAATACGGGCATAAAGCCATGAATACAGGCATAAAGCCTTTCGCAGTACTGATAAAACAATACCCTATTGGCATGCCAAACTATCCAAACCAATCTTGTTAGGTATACTAGGGCATTTAATATTTTAAAATATTAATATATTGTGCTTTATGACTTCATTATTTCATGATAAATTTCAATCATAATTCATACATTCATTTGATCATTTATATGGTCACAATTCACATCAATTATCCTTTTATACCATTGTATTCAAAATACTTCTCCTCTTTACAATAATGAGAACTAATGTCTCATTCATACATTAATACGGTTTATTTGTCCATTCATTATGTTATTCATATTGATCACAATTCTAAACAATGGTTCACATGTACCATTGTATTCAAAACATTTTTCCTTTCTCATTTATACATTCAATAATCTACTTATGTAATTACAAATTTTATATTTCAAGTTGAGTTACTAATATTTTATGAATTCCATTTGTGATGGGCATATAAGCCCTAACTATCTATTCACATCAATTAGGTGACTTATTTTTCATGTTTCAAGTAATCCATAAACATTTCATGGATTTCAAATTTATGGCCTTAATTCCTTTTTAACAATTTTGACTAGGATGCATAGTCTACATTTGTCATACAATTCTAAGCATTTAAGCTTAGAATTGGTTCTAAGTTTTCATCTTAATTTACTAATCATTTTGATTACTATTCACCTTACTAGTCAACCAAAATGTTGACTTTTTCATACTTAGTGGATATATTAATTCTAATTACACCAAGATCCCACATTTTGAGTTTTACATTTACTATTATTAATTGCCAATTCCAATTTAAAGTCCCCTAGATGCATTTCTAATTTCAAATTTTGAATTTCAAGTTTTGGTGTCACTATTCACCTCATTGGTCAACAAAAATGTTGACTTTTGCATAGACAATAGGTACATTGGTTTTAACACTCCCGATGTACCACATTTTGCATTTAAAACTTGTTGGAATCAATTACCAAATCCATTTCCAAGCTTATTTCAAGTTTTCATGTCACTATTCACTTCATTAGTCAACTAAAATGTTGACTTTTGCATAAACAATAGGTACATTGGTTTTAATACTCCCAACATACCACATTTTGTATTCAAAACTTGTTAGTTTTGGTCACTTTCTCAAAGTTTAGGTCATTTTGGCAAAATTGCCAATTTTTTGATTTTGGTGTCACTATTCACCTCATTGGTCAACAAAAATGTTGACTTTTAGAATAAAAATGTGTACATTGACTTTGGCACTCCCAACATACCACATTTGGTGTTTAAAACTTGTTGGCATTAAGTGTTAATACCATTTCCAAGCATTAAACCAAAGGAGCAGATTTTTCAGTTTTGGTGAGTCAACTTCACTGTTCCATTGGACACTGTTACTGTTGGAATTTGAAGAAATGTAAAACATGAAAGTTGTTCCTTATTTTGCCTAGTTGAATTTCCTTTTTTGAATCACTCCATTTGGAGTTTTGTAGCTCCAGATATGGCTCAAAAACCCAAGCTGGCCGGATTGCCAAATCTGCAGATTTACCATATCTACAGTAACATGAACAGTGACTAGGACCACTTTTTTGGATGGGTTCTGGCCATAATTTGGGGTAGGTTTCTTCATGAAAGTTGTTTTTCTATGTCTTAACTTGTTGCTGTAAAAATTTCAGGTCAATTGGCCAAATCTACAGTGAGTTATGGCCAAATGAACAGTTACTGTTCATTTGGTCAATTCTGCAGAGGCAGTTTCAGGGTTCCGGATTGGGGCCAAGTTTTGGTCCTCTTACTTTGGTCTTTTGGGCATGGTTTCTTCAGCAACAATGTGCCATTATAAGCCTAGTTTCATGTCCAATTGGCCAAACACCAATTGGACTAGCACAGCCCAAGTTATGGCAGTGCAAAGGGACTGAATTTTCAGTCCCTATGCTGCTGTCCTAGGGCAGTTTGCAACCTCACTTTGCAATCTCATTTTTCAGTTCATTTGTTGGTCAATCTACCTAAAATGGTCACTAATTGACCATTAAAATGTTCTCTAATCAATTCATAATCCAAGTCCACACTTTACTCCCAAAACCCTAGCTCAAATTTAAGATTTTGTACAAGTTACCCTAGTTGACTAACTAACTCATTTCCTTATGTTTATATACTTTATTTATGATTTCTAATTCATTCCAAGTCCATTCAAAAACACTCAATCCTATTTCTCCCTAGGGCAGCCGAAATTTATGGAGTACATATACATAAATTTCATCCACTTAATTTACAAATTCTTGCTAAATTCAAGTTCCTATGCATGAAATTAAAGAGTTTTTGATATATAGTGCACTAACCTTGTTGTATGCCAATCCAAGCTTGAGAGAACTTCACTTTCCTTCTTCTTCTTGGCTGCCAAGAGCTTGTTTAAGGTGTGGGATTAATTTTTGATGAAGGGACTTATGGGTTTTAGGGTGAGGAAGCATGGAATTTAAAGCTTGAAAGAGCTTTCATGGAGGTGGCTATGGTGGAAACCCTCTCCTTCCTCTCTCTACGTTTTTGGCTGCTGGTTTTTGGTCCATTTGGTCTTCATTTTATTTCTTTTAATGGTTTAGTCAAATGGTAGCTTAATGGTGATTGGTGGTGGCTTTTTAATGACATCACCTTATGTCATTATTAAGCCTTTTTCTTCATTTTCTTTTCTTTCCTCCACTGCTCATTTTTAATTTAATTTCTAGTAATTTTTATTCATATTTTGAGTCATAATAATTATTTACTTAACTGGACAAGTCGGCCAAAAATCACCTCTGAAGGCGAAATGACCAAAATGCCCTCCGTTTGGCTTAACGGGTCAAAATTGTCTGTACCGATTGAAAAATTTTTCTAGGTATTTTCTTGGCATTCTAATGCCATGGGAACCTCAATAACCCTTCTCTGAAGTCCCAAAAATTATTTTATAATTTTTCCCCCGGGTCTAGGGCTCCTCGTTGCGAGAACCGCAACTTACCTCTGGTTACCCATCGCTTGGGCACCGCTTCTTTAACTTAATCAGATTTTATTTCTAAAATTTTTACTAAAATTTTCTCATTAATATTTGAGTTAATTATGGTCCCTCACTTTGATTTGAATATTTTTTCGGACGTTCTAGCTATCCGGACCGACACCGGTCACCGGAACAGTAAACTGTGCGGAATTGCTACCGAGAGGATGTTACAATCCCCATGATCTACTTCTTCATGAGTTGACAACTCTTGTTCTTCTTCATGAAGAAAACCATATCTCACTGGTGGGTGAGATACCCTGGTTGTTCTACGAGGAACAGCTGTAGATGTTTCATCAACAGGTATTGGTTGACTAGATGGATCTATATCCATCTGATCTGTTGGTTGGTCAGAATTCTCCAATTCTAACTCTATTTGCCTTCCTTTGCCTCCTTCTTAAACAAACTGTTGTTCAAGAAATGTGGCATCTCTACTTATAACAACCTTTTGTGAAGTAGGCAAATAAAAATAATATCCAAAACTATCTTTTGGATATCCAACAAATCGACCTTTTTCTGATCTGGTCTCCAATTTATCAGTGTTCAGCTTTTTGATATAAGCTGGACAACCCCAAATCTTAACATGCTTAAGACTTGGTTTTCTTCCATGCCATATCTCATAAGGTGTGGAAGAAACTGATTTTGATGGAATCCTATTCAAAATATACAAAGCTGATTCTAATGCAAATCCCCAAAAGAAGATTGACATATCAGTATAGCTCATCATACTACGTACCATATCCAATAGGGTACGATTTCTCCTTTCAGATACACCATTTAGCTGTGGCGTTCCTGGAGGAGTCAGCTGAGAAACAATGCCATGCTCTCTCAAGTATTCATCAAATTTAGTACTCAAATATTCACCTCCACGATCTGATCGAAGAGCTTTAATACTCTTTCCTGTTTGATTTTCTACTTCAGATTTAAATTCTTTGAACTTTTCAAAGGATTCATGTTTGTATTTCATCAAATACAAATACCCAAATCTTGATTTATCATCGAAAGGTAATAAAATAATGAAAGCCCTCTAGCCATTTCTTTAAATGGACCACATACATCACTATGTATTAGCTCCAAAATATTTTCACTCTTAGCCCTTGTCCAACAAAGGGTGATCTAGTCATTTTGCCACAAGGCAAGATTCACAAGTTGGAGTAGGCTCAGAGCCCAATGAGGATAGAATCCCCATTTTCTCCAATTTTGTAATCCTATCTTCTGCAACATGACATAACCTTAAGTGCCAAATATATTTTGAACTTGAGTTGGTTTTCACCATGGCATTGCATTCTTTTAGATTGCTATACTCTAGCCAGTGGAAACACTTTCTTCGGCAATGGAAACACTTTCTGTTGGCAATGGAAACACTTTCCTATTGGCGTGGAAACACTTTCCTTTGCCTTTGTCACTTTGGTCTTCCCTTCTGCTTAGCTATTTTCTTGGAAGGACCAGAATCAAGTTTCTTTTCTTATTGCCCTTCTTCTTGTTGGACTTTCCGTGAGGAAGAAGATGCAACTAAAGCTACCTCTTTTCCTTTATTGCTGGCATATTCTTTTAGGCAATAACCAGCATGTTGAGTAAACGGCTAAGGTGCATTCTGTTTAGTCATATGGAAATTTGTCACAAAATTTCCAAAAGACTCGTGAAGGGATGAAGGATCAAATCCGTCGTAGTTGGAAATCCATGTTGAAGTCAAGATGTTCCAACTGCTCAATCAGCCGAATCATCTTGTGGACATGATCCCCAACATTCTGTCCCTCAGACATCCTCATACGGAATAGCTGTCTAGATATCTCATACCTAGCATTCCTGCTGTGCTCACCATACAACTCTTGTAGGTGAAGGAGGATCTCACTCGCACTCTGCATGTTCTCATGTTGCTTCTGTAACTCATTACTCATGGAAGCAAGCATGTAACACTTAGCTCTCATATCATGCTCCTTCCACTTGTCCAAAGTTTCATGTTCCTCTTGTGTGGCCTTTGGAGGTAAGGGACCAGGAACATTTGAATCTAGAACATATCCTATATGTTCAAGGTTCAGGACAAGTTTCAAATTTCTTAGCCAATCAGACAGATTAGGTCCTGTCAACCTATTGTGATCAAGTATGCTTGCATGGATATTGGATGGTGGTGGTTGTTGTGCTCATTTTTATCATAAAATTAACTGCAGAAAATAATCAGATTAATTAGTAAATGTATCATGTAATTAACCAAAATGATTATGGTCTTTTAATCAAATTGGTCCTCTCACTAACTTAGCGAATCCTACACTTCCAAAGTAGAAAACGGAAATCCTAGTTGGATGGATTTCTAGTGGGTGATTGAATTCTTATAATTCTATTGATCATCCTCAGGTACATCCATTATTGGAATTACAATAAACTATAAGTGAGCAACTCTTTGCCCATCATATCTCATGTGAGGTTCAATCCTTTACCTATCCCCTATTTCTCAAAATCTCATGTACAACCATTATTGACTTATCTTGCATTAGTTAAGTTGATCCCATTGAGCCATAATTATGCAAATAATTTTAATGTCCTCAGGTACATCCAATATTGGCCACTAAACCATTTACATATTTACAACATCTCATGCTTAACAATTATTCTTAAGAAAATCTCTTAAATAAATTGCATCTTATGCAACTATTTAAAATTTCTTAAAATAATTGCACCAATGGAGGGCCTATGTTATAATTACTTTAATTATAGCATTTCCAACTTAATCATTTGTTTGGAAGATTTTATGGTCATTCTATTTACTATTAAGGTCTCACTTTGCACATTATCCATTTAGCATGCATATATCATATAATTGCATACATTCCCATACATCTCATGCATTCATGGATAAGCAGTAAATATGGTATGATCATGGACTTTCTAAGGGATTCAATTCTGAGCCACCAAGAATTGAATCAGGGCATTCCTAGGTGCATTTCATTCATTCATTTTACAAGAGTTGCTGAAGGAGTACATAATCAACACTTGATCTTGAATTCCTCCCACTGGTCCCACCAATGCTCTTGACCTCCTTGAACTTCTTGCAATCCAATATTACATAGTAATCCTTGGCATACCAAGGCGAATTTACAAAAACTTAAATAAATGAAATTACAACCCAAAAATTATTACAAACTTAATAATACATACCCAAAATAAATTAAAATAAATTAATTAATTTACAATCCCAAAGAAACATAAAAGAAATAAATCCAATCACATTGGTCTTTTATAGTCCATGATCATCCATCATGCATATCACTATTTAACAATTAAATAAAACATACATACTTAAATTAAATTGAATATCTCATATTTAACTTAAAAATCTAGATTTGAATATGATTCAAATAAATTTAAAAATTCAGATTTGAATCTCATTCAAACAAATTTAAAAATTCAGATTTGAATCACATTCAAACAACTTCAAAAATTCAGATTTGAATCACATTCAAACATTTTTTAAAAAATCAGATTTGAATCACATTCAAACATTTTTTAAAAAATCAGATCTGAATTTTATTCAATTAATTTTAAAAAATCAGATTTAAATATGATTCAAACAACTTTAAAAATTCAGATTTGAATCACATTCAAACAACTTTTAAAATTCAGATTTGAATCACATTCAAACAATTTTTAAAATTCTGATTTGAATCATAATTTAATTGTGTGATAAAAACTACTAATTAAACACTTTAATTAGTCAAAGAATAGGCCTTAGATCATACAACAATTGCAGAATTAAAAGCCAAACCTTAAACCACCACCCATGGAAGCCAAACCATGCGCACCATTGATGGTGTTTTTTCAAGTATGCCACCAACTTGCTTTGCAACCAGCAATGAACTCTTGATCTCATGATCAAACACACAATTAAATCATATAATCAACAATCTAAATGGCAAATATAGTGGCTCTGATACCAATTGAAGGAACTGAAACGTGAAAAACACAAGTTTACACCATTGAATTCAAAAATTTTCACCTAGGGTCACATGCATCATGCAAGATTTATTTTTATCTATTTGATTTCAATGATAAACAACATATTAAAACTCTTTTAATATGTTTTTTGGATCTGTATTTTCCATTTAAGATTTTAAAATTAATCAGATTAATTTTAGAACCCTAGATTAAATCAAGAACGATTACACTAACCTCTTGATGCAATTCATCTTGTCTGCGCCTTTGAGATTCATCTTCAGGACACCAGATGTTGTGCCTCTAGCTTGTCCACACCAAGAACACCTATGGCAGCCCTTGAACAGCTTCTAAAGCCTTTTCTATTAATTAGAAATTCAAGTTCTGCCTTTTAAGAGATTAGAGATGTAAACAGGACACTAGAAACAATTCCTAGTGTTCTTAATTCAAGAGATTGATGGCTAATCTCTTTGAATTGATAAGAGATGAAGAAGAAGAGATAAAAACCCTCAAAGTGGCGTGACAAAGGAGTGTGGCTGCTGGTTGTGTTTTATTTTCTCATAACAACACTTAAATAGCTAGGTTAACACATTAAACCCTTGCCACATGTCACCCTTTGATTAGCTCTAGGCTTAAGTGACCCAATCACATTGTGCCAAGTGTCAAACCTATATTTAATCTTGATTTTAATCATCGTACATGATTAAAAAACATTTGGCAAGCTTATGTGTTATGCCATGTGTCACCATCTCATGGTGCCATGTGTCACACTGTGAAATGACCAAAATGCCCCTGTGTCTTAATTTTGAGTTCTTAACCCAAAATAATTATTTTCTTCTTCTAATTAATTTATATCAAATATAAATTAATTAATTAATATCTATTAATTAATTTCTCATTAATTAAATTCATATTTAAACACTTTAAATATAAATTTAACTTATATTATACATCCAATAATCTAGATTTGGTTTCAAGTCATGCTAGGGACTTTGCAATTTAATTACAAACCAAACCTATTTAATTAATCAATTAAACTCTTTAATTAATTAATTAAATCATATTTAAATAGGTGATAACTTGTGTATGTGTGTGACTTACTAGGCTCATCACTAATTGGCAATGAGACATGATATCAACTCTTAATATCATCAGAACTCTTTCTTACCATAAATGATTTCTCTAAATCATTTTATGCACCTCATAAACCATGGTTAACACCTAGCATAGCATGCCATGGCCACCCAATTAGTAATAAGGTTTACCTTAAATGAACCTATAATCATATGTTAGCATGCACTAGAATCTCTCTGTTACAAAATCCCAACTCAAGCTGGAGTCATGGTTTATGTCAAACTCCATTTGCTATGAATATTATGTTCACTTTTAATTCCAGTTCTTGATTAAAAAGATTTTCTCATCAGAAACTCTTTTCTGAATAAATCTATCTGTCCTGGCCAGGAACTTGAAACATCAAGAACAATTAAATGAACATAGGATTTTATCTCTATTTACTTAGAGGAACAGATTCCATCTTGATCAACACCTACCTCCATATATAACTAGTAGGAGCCAACACATGCCCATATACCCATACATAGTACAAGTATGAAAGCAGTATCAAACTCAAACTACCTATATACAAGATAACTGTGCTATCTCAGGTATAAAGATTATATGCACTGATATGATTTATGACAAAACATTGACAATAGTAAACTCCATGTGCTTGTCATAAGTGTCACTGGTTCGGCCTACTTATCATTTATAAGTGCCTATCATGTTTGTTATATGGCATGAGACTCACCATTCCATCTTATTTATATCTCATATAAATAACTTGGGAACAAACATGAATACAATCTTTCTGGATAAGTCATGTCCTTATTATGAAGTATCCTCGATTGTGAACCTATTTATGATACTTTGTGCTAGAAATATTATCACTCATATTCTTAACAACTTAAGAATAATATTTCTAACAAAATATCAATGGACCTTTTCTATTACACATAAATATATTATGTAAACGGAAAAGTGGAAATGCCTTTTATTAATAAAAATATGTACAAGATACATACTAAATGATATGCTCTAGGGCATACTACTAACACTTGGAACCATCTTGGGATTCAAAACCCCTAGGATGTTCCATGAAAATGTTTTCTTCAATATATCCATTGAGAAAAGCTGTTTTGATATCCATCTGCCAAATCTCATAATCATAGTATGCAGCTATTGCTAATAAAATCCTAATTGATTTAAGCATGGCAACAGGCGAGAAAGTATCCTCATAGTCGATTTCTTGCCTTTGGCGAAACCCTTTCGCTACTAGCCTTGCCTTATAGGTCTCTACCTTTCCATCAAAATGAATTTTCTTCTTGAAAACCCATTTTTTCCCTATAGGTACAATACCTTCAGGTGGGTCAACAAGATCCCAAACTTGATTCTTATAGATGGAATCAATCTCGGATTTCATAGCATCAATCCATTTTGAAGAGTTTATATCTGATATGGCTTCTTCATAAGTAAGTGGATCATCTCCATGATCTACTTCTTCATGAGTTGACAACTCTTGTTCTTCTTCATGAAGAAAACCATATCTCACTGGTGGGTGAGATACCCTGGTTGTTCTACGAGGAAAAGCTGTAGATGTTTCATCAATGGGTATAGGTTGACTAGATGGATCTATATCCATCTAATCTATTGGTTGGTCAGAATTCTCCAATTCTAACTCTATTTGCCTTCCTTTGCCTCCTTCTTGAACAAACTGTTGTTCAAGAAATGTGGCATCTCTACTTATCACAACCTTTTGTGAAGTAGGCAAATAAAAATAATATCCAAAACTATCTTTTGGATATCCAACAAATCGACCTTTTTCTGATCTGGTCTCCAATTTATCAGTGTTCAGCTTTTTGATATAAGCTGGACAACCTCAAATCTTAACATGCTTAAGACTTGGTTTTCTTCCATGCCATATCTCATAAGGTGTGGAAGAAACTGATTTTGATGGAATCCTATTCAGAATATACAAAGCTGATTCTAATGCAAATCCCCAAAAGAAGATTCGCATATCAGTATAGCTCATCATACTACGTACCATATCCAATAGGGTACGATTTCTCCTTTCAGATACACCATTCAGTTGTGGCGTTCCTGGAGGAGTCAGCTGAGAAACAATGCCATGCTCTCTCAAGTATTCATCAAATTCGATACTCTCAAATATTCACCTCCACGCTCGATCGAAGAGCTTTAATACTCTTTCTGTTTGATTTTCTACTTGATTTAAATTCTTTTAACTTTTCAAAAGATTCATGTTTGTATTTCATCAAATACAAATACCCAAACCTTGATTTATCATCAGTAAAGGTAATAAAATAATGAAAGCCCCCTCTAGCCATTTCTTTAAATGGACCACATACATCACTATGTATTAGCTCCAAAATATTTTCAGCTCTTAGCCCTTGTCCAACAAAGGGTGACCTAGTCATTTTGCCCTGAAGGCAAGATTCACAAGTTGGAGTAGGCTCAGAGCCCAATGAGGATAAAATCCCCATTTTCTCCAGTTTTGCAATCCTATCTTCTGCAACATGACATAACCTTGAGTGCCAAATATATTTTGAACTTGAGTTGGTTTTCACCATGGCATTGCATTCTTTTAGATCACTTGCATTCAATTTGTGTTTGTCATTATTATCCAAATAATAAAGACCATCATTCATATAACCCGAACCAACATATTTATTTCTTAAATAAATATTGCAAACATCATCTGTGAACTGAAATTCATAGCCATTTCTAGTCAAACTAGATATAGAAATGATGTTCTTAAAAGCATCAGGTACATATAAAATATTATCTAAACACAAAACATTTCCAAACATGTAAAAAGATTTAGATCCTATGGCTAAAGCTTCAACAGTTGAGCCATTGCTAATCCGAACTCTAATATCTTGAGAACGCAAGCTGCTACTATTTGCTAGTTCCTGCATATCATTAGAAATGTGAGAACTGGCACCAGTATCTAAAACCCAAGCTGTAGATGAACTATGAGTATCATCAGAATCTAAATAACAAGATATGGACATACCTTCCGAAGGTGTATCCTTCTTGTCCTTCAGAGAAGCAAGATACTCTGTGCAATTCCTTTTCCAGTGCCCATCCTTTTGGCAGAGGAAACACTTTCCTTTGCCTCCATCAGCTTTAGTCTTCCTTTTATGTTTAGCTATTTTCTTGGAAGGACCAGGAATCTGAGGTTTCTTTTTCTTATTGCCCTTCTTCTGTTGGACTTTCCAACAGAAGAAGATGCAACCAAAGCTACCTCTTTTCCTTTATTGCCTGGCATATTCTTTTGGGCAATAACCAGCATGTTGAGTAAACCAGCTAAGGTGTAGTCCGGTTTAGTCATATGGAAATTTGTCACAAAATTCCCAAAACACTCAGGAAGGGACTGAAGGATCAAATCCGTCTGTAGCTGGAAATCCATGTTGAAGTCAAGATGTTCTAACTGCTCAATCAGCCGAATCATCTTGTGGACATGATCCCCAACATTCTGTCCCTCAGACATCCTCATACGGAATAGCTGTCTAGATATCTCAGACCTAGCATTCCTGCTGTGCTCACCCTACAACTCTTGTAGGTGAAGGAGGATCTCACTCGCACTCTGTATGTTCTCATGTTGCTTCTGTAACTCATTACTCATGGAAGCAAGCATGTAACACTTAGCTCTCATATCATGCTCCTTCCACTTGTCCAAAGTTTCATGTTCCTCTTGTGTGGCCTTTGGAGGTAAGGGACCAGGAACATTTGAATCTAGAACATATCCTATATGTTCAAGGTTCAGGACAAGTTTCAAATTTCTTAGCCAATCGCATGATTAGGTCCTGTCAACCTATTGCGATCAAGTATGCTTGCAAGGATATTGGATGGTGGTGGTTGTTTTGTGCTCATTTTTATCAGAAAATTAACTGCAGAAAATAACCAGATTAATTAGTAAATGTATCATGTAATTAACCAAAATGATTATGGTCTTTTAATCAAATTGGTCCTCCCACTAACTTAGCGAATCCTACACTTCCAAAGTAGAAAATGGAAATCCTAGTTGGATAGATTTCTAGTGGGTGATTGAATTCTTATAATTCTATTGATCATCCTCAGGTACATCCATTATTGGAATTACAATAAACTATAAGTGAGCAACTCCTTGCCCATCACATCTCATGTGAGGTTCAATCCTTTACCTAGCCCCTAATGCTCAAAATCTCAGGTACATCCATTATTGACTTATCTTGCATTAGTTAAGTTGATCCCATTGAGCCAGTAATTATGCAAATAATTTTAATGTCTTCAGGTACATCCAATATTGGCCACTAAACCATTTACATATTTACAACATCTCATGCTTAACAATTATTCTTAAGAAAATCTCTTAAATTAATTGCATCTTATGCAACTATTTAAAATTTCTTAAAATAATTGCCCCAATGGAGGGCCTATGTTATAATTACTTTAATTATAGCATTTCCAACTTAATCATTTGTTTGGAAGATTTTATGGTCATTCTAATTACTATTAAGGTCTCACTTTGCACATTATCCAATTAGCATGCATATATCATATAATAGCATACATTCCCATACATCTCATGCATTCATGGATAAGCAATAAATATGGTATGATCATGGACTTTCTAAGGGATTCAATTTTGAGCCACCAAGAATTAAATCAGGGCATTCCTAGGTGCATTTCATTCATTCATTCATTTTACAAGAGTTGCTGAAGGAGTACATAATCAACACTTGATCTTGAATTCCTCCCACTGGTCCCACCAATGTTCTTGACCTCCTTGAACTTTTTGCAATCCAATATTACATGGTAATCCTTGGCATATCAAGGCGAATTTACAAGAACTTAAATAAATGAAATTACAACCCAAATATTATTACAAACTTAATAATACATGCCCAAAATAAATTAAAATAAATTAATTAATTTACAATCCCAAAGAAACATAAAAGAAATAAATCCAATCACATTGGTCTTTTATAGTCCATGATCATCCATCATGCATATCACTATTTAACAATTAAATAAAATATACATACTTAAATTAAATTGAATATCTCATATTCAACTTAAAAATCCAGATTTGAATATGATTCAAATAAATTTAAAAATTCATATTTGAATCTCATTCAAACAAATTTAAAAATTTAGATTTGAATCATATTCAAACAACTTTAAAAATTCAGATTTGAATCACATTCAATCATTTTTTAAAAAATCAGATTTCAATCACATTCAAACATTTTTTAAAAAATCAGATCTTAATTTTATTCAAACAATTTTAAAAAATCAGATTTAAATATGATTCAAACAACTTTAAAAATTCAGATTTGAATCACATTCAAACAACTTTTAAAATTCAGAATTGAATCACATTCAAACAATTTTTAAAATTTTGATTTGAATCATAATTTAATTATGTGATTAAAATTACTAACTAAACACTGTAATTAGTTAAAGAATAGGCCTTAGATCATACAACAATTGCAGAATTAAAAGCCAAACCTTGAACCACCCATGGTAGCCAAACCATGCGCACCATTGATGGTGTTTTTTTTAAATATGCCGCCACCTTGCTTTGCAACCAGCAATGATCTTTTGATCTCATGATCAAACAAACAATTAAATCATAAAATCAACAATCTAAATGGAAAATATAGTGGCTCTGATACCAATTGAAGGAACGGAAGCATGAAAAACACAAGTTTATACCATTGAATTCAAAAATTTTCACCTAGGGTCACATGCATCATGCAAGATTTATTTTTATCTATTTGATTTCAATGATAAACAACATATTAAAACTCTTTTAATATGTTTTTGGATCTGTATTTGCCATTTAAGATTTTAAAATTAATCAGATTAATTTTAGAACCCTAGATTAAATCAAGAACGATTACACTAACCTCTTGATGCACTGCAGCGTGTCTTCGCCTTTGAGATTCGTCTTCAGGACACCAGATGTTATCCCTCTAGCTTGTCCACACCAAGAACACCTATGACAGCCCTTGAACAGCTTCTAAAGCTTTTTCTATTAATTAGAAATTCAAGTTCTGCCTTTTAAGAGATTAGAGATGTAAACAGGACACTAGAAACAATTTCTAGTGTTCTTAATTCAAGAGATTGATGGCTAATCTCTTTGAATTGATGAGAGATGAAGAAAAATAGATAAAAAGCCTCAAAGTGGCGTGACAAAGCAGAGGAGTGGCTGCTGGTTATTTTTCTTTTTATAACCACACTTAAATAGCTAGGTTAACACATTAAACCCTTGCCACATGTCACCCTTTGATTAGCTCTAGGTTTAAGTGACCCAATCACATTGTGCCAAGTGTCAAACCTATATTTAATCTTGATTTTAATCATCTAACAAGATTAAAAAACATTTGGCAAGCTTATGTGTAATCCCATGTGTCACAATCTCATGGTGCCATGTGTTACACTGTGAAATGACCAAAATGCCCATGTGTCTTAATTTTGAGTTCTTAACCCAAAATAATTATTTTTCTTCTTCTAATTAATTTATATCAAATATAAATTAATTAATTAATCTCTATTAATTAATTTCTCATTAATTAAATTCATATTTAAACACTTTAAATATAAATTTAATTTATACTACACATCCAATAATCTAGATTTGGTTTCAAGTCATGCTAGGGACTTTGCAATTTAATTGCAAACCAAAACTATTTAATTAATCAATTAAACTCTTTAATTAATTAATTAAATCATATTTAAATAGGTGATAACTTGTGTATGTGTGTGACTTACTAGGCTCATCACTAATTGGCAATGAGACATGATATTAACTCTTAATATCATCAGAACTCTTTCTTACCATAAATGATTTCTCTAAATCATTTTATGAACCTCATAGACCATGGTTAACACCTAGCATAGCATGCCATGGCCACCCAATTAGTAATAAGGTTTACCTTAAATGAACCTATAATCATATGTTACCATGCACTAGAATCTCTCTGTTACAAAATCCCAACTCAAGCTAGAGTCATGGTTTATGTCAAACTCCATTTGCTAGGAATATTATGTTCTCTTTTAATTCCACTTCTTGATTAAAAAGATTTTCTCATTAGAAACTCTTTTCTCAATAAATCTATCTGTACTGGCCAGGAACTTGAAACATCAAGAACAATTAAATGAACAAGGATTTCATCTCTATTTACTTAGAGGAACAGACTCTATCTTGATCAACACCTACCTCCATATATAACTAGTAGGAGCCAACACATGCCCATATACCCATACATAGTACAAGTATGAAAGCAGTATCAAACTCAAACTACCTATATACAAGATAACTGTGCTATCTCAGGTCTAAAGATTATATGCACTGATATGATTTATGACAAAACATTAACAAGAGTAAACTCCATGTGCTTGTCATAAGTGTCACTGGTTCGGCCTACTTATCATTTATAAGTGCCTATCATGTTTGTTATATGGCATGAGACTCACCATTCCATCTTATTTATATCTCATATAAATAAATTGGGAACAAACATGAATACAATCTTTATGGATAAGTCATGTCCTTATTATGAAGTATCCTCGATTATGAACCTATTTATGATACTTTGTGCTAGAAATATTGTCACTCATATTCTTAACAACTTAGGAATAATATTGTGACACCCCTTACCCGTGTACAGTATACCCGAGTAAGTAATGCCACACGGTGTACCGGCACATTCTAATATACCTTAATTAATTTATACCATGCTTGTGAATATAATTTATGAAATATAATTTATTTTAGCCATTTATCAAAAGTATTATTTATTTGAGGTTCCGAAGATTTTAAAGAAAATCCGGCGGAGTACCGGCTAAAAATGGAGAAAACAGTTCTTCGGAACCTGTTAAAAACACTTCCAATATTTGTATTCCATCATCTCAAACTCCAATATTCAAAATCTCAACAATATTTCTCAATTTCAGTTCTCAACAACCTTTTCATTTCTCAAACATCCATCACATGTGATAATCAAGTATAAATCACAAATAAACATTTACTTTTCCATTCACAAATAAAATTTTCATAATTTACATTAACATTAATATACATTACACAAGTTTAATTACATATGAGAAAATCAAAATTTATTACAGAATGCCAAAATGACACCTAGTGTCCTACCAATGCACTGCAGAAGTTGAGGTGACAAGGACACTGAGCAGAACTGCAGGATAGACTCACCCAGTCTGCGGTCTACTGGGCTCACGATCTGTATCTCCAGTACCTACGCGTGGCAAAAGCAACGCGCTAAGCAATAATGCTTAGTGGTGCAATAATAAAATAAAAGAAAATAGCAAGAAAACAAATATGTAGTGAATGTGTATGATTCATTTGTTTAGTATGGGTATATACATTAATTCATTAACTTTGTTCACTTTCATTCATTTGGTTGCCCAAGTAACCTACACTAGACGCATCGGATCGATAACGTAAACTGGCGCTGGGTACCTAGTACCTCGGGCCGTCACACCATCGGTCACATATGCATCTCCCGGTGTGCCACAGAATAGCTAATAAGCTGTAATAACATCAGGCACAAGGCCAAGTCTCAATACAAAGTCAGAATGGCTAAAAGCCATGAAATCACAGAATGGCATATTGCCATGTGCGATCGCTAATCGAACCCTATTGGCATGCCAAACTATCCAAACCAATCTTGTTAGGTATACTAGGGCATTTGAAACTTTTAAATTCTTCAATCTTTGAATTTCAAATTTCGGTGTCACTATTCACCTCTTTGGTCAACTAATATGTTGACTTTTAGGTAGAAATTAGGTACATTGGTTTTGGCACTCCCCACATACCACATTTTGCCTTTAAAACTTGTTGGAATTGGTCACCATTACCATTTCTAATTTAAAACCAAGGGGGCAAAAAATTTCAGTTTTTGAAGCATATATTTACTGTTCCATTAAACACTGTTGCAGTGGGAATTTGAAGAAATGACAAACATGAAAGTTGTTCCTTATTTTGTCTAGTTGAATTTCTTTTTTTGAATCACTTCATTTGGAGTTTGTAGCTCCAGATCTGGCTCAAAAACCACAGCTGGCCGGATTGCCAATCTGCAGAATTGACCATATCTACAGTAACATGAACAAAGGATCGTGATTGCATTTTTGAATTGGTTCTGGCCATAATTTTAGGGTAGGTTTCTTCATGAAAGTTGTTTGTCTATGTCTTAACTTGTTTCTGTAAAAATTTCAGGTCAATTGACCAAATCTACAGTGGGTGTCCGGATTGGAGCCAACTTTTGGTCCTCTTGCTTTGGTCTTTTGGGCATGGTTTCTTCAGCAAAAATATGCCATTATAAGCCTAGTTTCATGTCCAATTGGCCAAACACCAATTGGACCAACACAGCCAAAGTTATGGCTGTGTAATTGGATGAAATCTCACCACCATTCTCATTGTCTTTAGGCAGCCTACCATTCCACTTTGCCATGCCATTTTCAATCCAATTTATGTTCAACATACCTCAAATGGTCACTAATTGACCATTAGAGTGTTCTTTAACAGTTTCATAAGCCAAATCAATTTTTACTTCTCAAAACCCTAATGTCCAATTCAATTTACCCATAAACCTCAATTAGCACACTAGTTCAACATCCATGCATATTCATACCTTAAACATCATTTCTAGCCACTCTAAATTCATTAAAACAATCAAACTCATCCTTCCTTAGGGCTGCCGAAAATTGAAGATACTCTAACATATATGATTTACTTCAAATTCTTACAATTTCTTAACTTAAAATGATGCTCTAGCAAGGATTAAAGGAGTGAGAGTGAAAGTATAGCACTAACCTTTAAGTGGCAGAATTTTCAGCCACCCAAACTCCTTTCTTTCTTCCTCTTTTGGCTGCCTAAAGCTTCCTTAGGGTGTGTAGATAAATTTTAGTGAAGATGACTTAAGGTTTTTGGGTGAGGTTTGAGAGGTTTTTCAAGCTTGAAAATGAAGAAAATGGAGGTTTAGGGCAAGGCTTGATTTCGGCTGCAATTGGGGAGGATGATGGCTGCTGGATTTCTAATTACTTTGGTCTTTGTTTTGTCTCTTTTAAGTATTTAAGAAAGCTTATTAGCTTGTGATTGGTTGGTAATTTATAAATGACATCATTATGATGTCACAAATTGCTTTATTTTGATTTTTCTTTTCTTTTCATCACTACTCAATTTCAATTAAATTTTTAGTAATGTTTCTTCATATTTTATGTCATATTAATTATTTACTTAGCTGGACAAGTCGGCCAAAAATCACCTCTGAAGGCGAAATGACCAAAATGCCCTCCGTTTGGCTCAACGGGCCAAAATTGTCTGTATCGATTGAAAAATTTTTCTAGGTATTTTCTTGGCATTCTAATGCAATGGGAACCTCAATAACCCTTCTCTGGAGTCCCAAAAATTATTTTATAATTTTTCCCCTGGGTCTAGGGCTCCTCGTTATGAACCGCAACTTCCTCTCGTTACCCATCGCTTGGGCACCTACTGCTTAACTCGGTTGTATTTTATTTCTAAAATTTTTACCAAATTTTTCTTATTAATATTTGAGTTAATTATGGTTCCTGATTTTAGTTTAAATATTTTTCCGGACGTTCTAGCTGTCCGGACCGACACCGGTCATCGGAACAGTAGAATGTACGGAGTTGCTACCGGGAGGGTGTTACAACTCTTCCCCTCTAATTTAAATTTCGTCCTCGAAATTTACCTGATGCAAACAGTTGAGGGAACTGTTGCCTCATCGTTTCTTCACTTTCCCAAGTTGCCTCCTCAGTGTTGTGGTGCCTCCAAAGCACTTTCACCAGTGGAATCTGCTTGTTCCTCAACTCTTTTACTTCCCGAGCCAGGATCCGTAGAGGTTCTTCTTCATATGTCAAATCCGGTTGTATTTCAATTTCTTCTCTGGAGATGACATGTGAAGGATCTGAGCGGTATCTTCTGAGCATAGACACATGGAACACATTGTGGATATTGTCCAGCTCTGGTGGTAAAGCTAGCCTATAGGCCATTGGACCCACACGTTCGATGATTTCATATGGGCCAATGAACCTAGGGCTCAACTTACCTTTCCTTCCAAACCTCAATACCTTCTTCCATGGCGACACCTTGAGGAACACTTTGTCGCCAACCACATATTCTATTTCTTTTCTCTTCAGGTCGGCATAAGATTTCTGTCTGTCTGAGGCAACCTTTAAGTTGGCTTTGATTGATTTTACCTTCTCCTCAGCCTGTTTCACCAGGTCTGGCCCTACCAGTTTGTCTTCGCCCAATTCAGTCCAGCACACTGGAGTTCTACATTTTCTCCCATACAGTGCTTCATATGGGGCCATTTGGATGCTAGCTTGGTAGCTATTGTTGTATGCAAATTCTGCTAGTGGGAGGTATCTATCCCAACTTCCCTCGAACTCAATGACACAACTCCTCAGCATATCCTCAAGGACCTGACATATATTTCATGTTATTATTATCATTTTGATTCAATATTTGTATCAATTCCATTGGTTTCAATTGTTTACCTGGATTACTCTTTCTGATTGCCCATCCGTCTGAGGATGGAAAGCTGTGCTTAAGTGGAGTTGTGTACCCAAGGAATCATGTAACTTCTTCCAGAATCTCGATGTAAACCTTGGGTCTCGATCAGATATGATGGAAAGTGGAATTCCATGCAGTCTAACTATCTCACTGACATATAATTCTGCTAACTTTTCCAGTGAGTAGTCAGTCCTAACTGGCAGAAAGTGTGCTGACTTCGTCAATCTGTCCACTATCACCCATGCTGCATCATGTTTCTTCCGGGTGAGTGGTAGACCACTCACAAAATCCATGGTGACCCGATCCCATTTCCATTCAGGTATGCGTATAGGCTATAGCAAACCTGATGGAACTTGATGTTCTGCCTTGACTTGCTGACATGTCAAGCATTTAGTCACATAGTCAGCTATGTTCTTCTTCATACCAGGCCACCAATACTGAAGCTTCAAATCATGATACATCTTTGTACTTCCTGGGTGCATAGCATATACACTGATGTGTGCCTCTTTTAGAATACTGGCCTTCAATTCCCCATCATCTGGTACACACAGTCTTCCTTTATAATACAGACACCCATCTACCTTCACCTCATAGTCAGTTGCTTTCCCCTCTGAGATTTTGCTCATAATGGCCATTAACTTTCCATCTGCCTTTTGCCCATCTAAAATCTGCTGTAGCAGGTTTGGCCTCACTTGCAACTCAGCCAAAATAGCTCCATCTCGAACCAAAGTTAGACGGGCATTCAATGATCTCAAAGCTGTGATTGATTTTCTGCTCAAAGCATCAGCAACTACATTTGCCTTCCTAGGATGGTAGTCAATTACACAGTCATAATCCTTCAGGAACTCAATCCATCGCCTCTGTCTAAGGTTGAGCTCCTTCTGGGTTGGCAAGTATTTTAGGCTTTTGTGGTCCGTGTAAATGTAGCACTTTTCACCATACAAGTAATGCCTCCATATCTTCAGTGCGAAGATAATTGCTGCAAGCTCTAGATCATGGGTAGGGTAATTCTGTTCATGTGGCCTTAGCTGCCTGGAAGCATAAGCGACCACCTTCCCCTCTTGCATCAATACACACCCTAACCCATTATGAGAAGCATCACTATAGACCACGAAGTCCTTCCTGACACTAGCTGTGCAGCACACCGGTGCCTCTCACAACATAGCCTTCAACTTCTCAAAACTGGTGCGACACTTGTCATTCCACCAAATCGACATTCTTGTGTAACAATTTGGTCATTGGAGCAATATTAAAGAAAATCCTTCATAAATCTTCAGTAATACCCACTAGCCCCAAGAAGCTTCTGACCTCAGTTGTATTCCTGGGAGGCTTCCATTCCATCACTGCTTCTATTTTCTTGGGATCCACCCTAATCCCATCAGCTGACACTATGTGTCCAAGGAATGCAATCTCATTCAGCCAAAAGTCACACTTGGACAGCTTAGCATACAGCTCCTTTTCTCTCAGGGTTTGCAGAACAATCCTCAAATGCTCATCATGTTCTTCCCTGGTCTTAGAATACACCAAAATATCATCAATAAAGACCACTACGAACCGATCTAGGTATGGATGGAAGATATGGTTCATAAGGTCCATAAATGCCGCTGGTGCATTTGTTAGGCCAAAGGGCATCACCAGAAACTCATAATGCCCATATCGTGTCCTGAATGCAGTCTTGGGCACATCTATATCCTTCACCCTCAACTGATGATACCCTGATCTGAGATCAATCTTCCTGCTCCCTTCAGCTGATCAAACAGATCATCAATTCTAGGCAACGGATATTTGTTCTTCACAGTCACTTTATTCAACTGCCGGTAATCAATACAAAGCCTCAAAGTCCCATCCTTCTTTTTCACAAACAGCACTGGAGCTCCCCATGGTGACACACTGGGGCGTATGAACCCCTTATCAAGCAACTCTTGCAACTGAGTTTTCAACTCCCTCAATTCAGTGGGTGCCATCCTATAAGGAGCAATGGAAATAGGTGTGCATCTTAGTGTCTCAATAGCAAATTCAACTTCCCTTTCTGGTGGCAAACCAGGCAATTCTTCAGGAAATACCTCTGGGAAGTCTCTCACTGTGGGTATGTCACTCAAGTTTGGCTTAGCCTGCCTAGTATCCACCACATGTGCTAGGTAGGCTTCACAGCCTTTTCTCATCATTCGTCTTGCAACTGTGGCTGAGATGACATTGGACAAGAAATCTGTCCTTTCCCCCACAACTGTGATCTCATTACCCTCTGAAGTTTTTAGAGAAATTCTCTTCAATTTGCAATCAACTATTGCCTGATGATGTGACAACCAGTCCATTCCCAAAATCACGTCAAACTCATGGAAGGGCAACTCAATCAGGTCTGCCAAGAATTCATACCCCTGAATCCTTAATAGGCAACCCTTGTATACCTTGTTCACCACTACACTGTGACCCAATGGATTAGTGACCAGAATGTCTTGGTCACTCTCCCCTACTAGTATCCCCCTTTCTACGGGTAAGTTGATGCAAATGTAGGAATGAGTGTATCCTGGATCCACCAATGCATGCGCAGGTGTAGTGTAGAGGGAGAACGTACCCCTGATGACGTCCGGGCATCTTGCTCCTCCTGAGCTCTCAGGGCATAATTTCTCGCAGTGGTGCATTATCCGCCTCTCTGCCGCTCGGATGCAAGCCTCTCGTGATGGTCCCACCTGCGTCGATCCGCGATTTTCTACCTCTCTGTGGTGCAGGAGCAGGTCTTTCCGCTTGTGTTGGAGCAGCTGTAGTAGTTCTACGTGGACAGTTCTTCAACTGATGCTTTGTTGACCCACATCTCAAGCAGGCACCAGTCACTCTCCAACACTCCCCCTTGTGCCATTTCAGACAGTGTGGACATGCAGAAGATGTTGGGGCTGGTCCCCTGAACCCCATCCCTGGAGAGCTGCCCACTGATGGTGTGGACTGACCTCTCCTAGGGGTGAACTGTGGCCTGGGCCCTGAGACTGACCCTGACCATGTGGCTGACCTGAACCCTGTGCAGGTGGACCTCTGAACTTCTTCCTAGGTGCAGGAGATGAGCTAGACTGACCCGAGCCCCTCTTCTGCTGTCTCTCCCTTCTGGTCTGCTCACTTATTCTTACTTTTTCAACCCTTATTGTAGCTTCCACTAACTTGCTAAATTCTGTGATTCCCAAGGCAGTGAGCTGGATTTTGATGTTGTCATTTAGTCCCTCTTCAAATCTCTTACATCTTTCAGCTTCATTAGGGACTATCTCCCTTCCGTAGCGGCTTAATCGAACAAATTCCTTCTCATATTCGGCCACCGATTTTGTCTCGCCTCAGTTAATAAACTCTCTTCTTCTCTCTTCCGTATACAAGACCACATATTTCTTCTTGAACTCGGAGAGAAAGAAGTCCCAAGTTCTGACTTCTCGCTGCACTTCATCGACACAGTTGTCCCACCATTCGTAGGCATCATCTTGCAACAAGGATACTGCAGACTTCTAGATTTTGCTCGAGGTGCGGTGGAGTTGTTTTAAGACTCGCCTGCCTGCTCAACCAATTCTACTGTAATGAGTCATCTTCTCTCTTACCGAAAAAGTCCACTGCTCCAAACTTTCTTAGCCTTTCCAGGTGTGATTTCTGCTGTGGAGCTGGTGGTGGTGGTGGTGGTGCTGGTATTACTCCAGCCATTTGTCTAAAGAAGTCAGCCATTTGTTGGAACATGGCTTGTGAAGGCTGAGCAGGCTCGGCTTGAGCTGGCGGAGCAGGTTCTCGCATGCCCCCAGTCTCCGCTGCTGCAGGTGGAGCATGACTCTCCACTTCCTCCTCGACTGCTCTTTGAGATGAAGGGTCCATATCCTATTCAAAATAAGAAAGACAAACAAATCTGCATTAGTGTCACCTCGACTCTATGCAATGCATGGTATGGACTCAATCTAGGCCCAGAAATGCCTAAACCGTGCTCTGATACCACTAAATGTGACACCCCTTACCCGTGTACAGTATACCCGAGTAAGTAATGCCACACGGTGTACCGGCACATTCTAATATACCTTAATTAATTTATACCATGCTTGTGAATATAATTTATGAAATATAATTTATTTTAGCCATTTATCAAAAGTATTATTTATTTGAGTTTCCGAAGATTTTAAAGAAAATTTGGCGGAGTACCGGCTAAAAATGGAGAAAACAGTTTTTCGGAACCTGTTAAAAATACTTCCAATATTTGTATTCCATCATCTCAAACTCCAATATTCAAAATCTCAACAATATTTCTCAATTTCAGTTCTCAACAACCTTTTCATTTCTCAAACATCCATCACATGTGATAATCAAGTATAAATCACAAATAAACATTTACTTTTCCATTCACAAATAAAATTTTCATAATTTACATGAACATTAATATACATTACACAAGTTTAATTACATATGAGAAAATCAAAATTTATTACAGAATGCCAAAATGACACCTAGTGTCCTACCAATGCACTGCAGAAGTTGAGGTGACAAGGACACTGAGCAGAACTGCAGGATAGACTCACCCAGTCTGCGGTCTACTAGGCTCACGATCTGTATCTCCAGTACCTACGCGTGGCAAAAGCAACGCGCTAAGCAATAATGCTTAGTGGTGCAATAATAAAATAAAAGAAAATAGCAAGAAAACAAATATGTAATGAATGTGTATGATTCATTTGTTTAGTATGGGTATATACATTAATTCATTAACTTTGTTCACTTTCATTCATTTGGTTGCCCAAGTAACCTACACTAGACGACTGGACTGGATAACGGGTAAACTGGCGCTGGGTACCTAGTACCTCGGGCTGTCACACCATCGGTCACATATGCATCTCCTGGTGTGCCATAGAACAGTTAATAAGCTGTAATAACATCAGGCACAAGGCCAAGTCTCAATACAAAGTCAGAATGGCTAAAAGCCATGAAATCACAGAATGGCATATTGCCATGTGCAGTACTGCTAACTGAACCCTATTGGCATGCCAAACTATCCAAACCAATCTTGTGACACCCCTTACCCGTGTACAGTATACCCGAGTAAGTAATGCCACCTGGTGTACCGGCACACTCTAATATTTCTCAATTAATTTAGAAAATGCTTTTGCACATAATTTATGAAATACAAATTATTTAAACCATTTATCAAAAGTATCATGCATTTAAGGTTCCGAAAAATTTTAAGAAAATCCGGCGGAGTACCGGCTAAAAATGGAGAAAACCGTTCTTCGGAACCTGTTAAAAACACTTCCAATACTTTTATTTCATCATCTCAAACTCCAATATCCCAAAATCTCAACAATATTTCTCAAACGTTCATTATCAACACCAAATTCAATATCATGATTTCCACATTTCAATTTCCATTTTCATTCATCATTCACATGTGATGTTCGCATGTAAATCACAAGTAAACATCTACTTTTCCATTAACAAATACAATTTTCATAATTTACATATACATCAAAATATATTACATGAGATCAAATACATATGAGAAAATACAAATCTACTACAAAATATCAAAATGACAACCGACACCTAGTGCCCTACCGATGCAATCGCAGTAGTGAGGTGACACGCATAATCGAGCGTAATCGGATGGACTCACCTACCGTGGTCTACCGGGCTCACGATCGGGATCTCCAGTACCTACGCTGCGTGGCAAAGCAACGCGCTTAGCAATATTGCTTTGTGGTTCAATTTTATAATATAAATAAATATCACATAAAAATAATGTGTATGAAAAGTTTATTCTTTCTTTGTTTGATTTTTGTATATTCATTAATTCATTAACTTTTTTCAATTTTATTCATTTGGTTGCCCCAAGTAACCTACACTAGACGATCGGATGGATAACGGGTAACCGCACTGGGTATCTAGTACCTCGGCCGTCACACCATTGGTTGCATATGCATCTCCGGCAGGCAACAGTAATGAGCCTAACAAGTCAGAATAATGTCGAGCACAAGGCCAAGTCTCAATGTAAAGTCAGAATGGCTAAAAGCCATGAAATCAGAATGGCATTGTTGCCATGTGCGATCGCTAACGGAACCCTATTGGCATGCCAAACTATCCAAACCAATCTTGTTAGGTATACTAGGGCATTTGAAACTCTTAAATTTGTCAATTTGTGAATTTCAACTTTTTGGTGTCACTATTCATCATTGGTCAACAAAAATGTTGACTTTTAGAATAAAAATGTGTACATTGCCTTTGGCACTCCCAACATACCACATTTGGTGTTTAAAACTTGTTGGCATTAAGTGTTAATGCAAATTCAAAGTGTAACCCACACTAGCAGAAAATTTCAGTTTTGATGCCCTAAATTCACTGTTCCATTGGACACTGTTACTGTTGGAATTTGAAGAAATGTAAAACATGAAAGTTGTTCCTTATTTTGTCTAGTTGAATTTCCTTTTTTGAATCACTCCATTTGGAGTTTTGTAGCTCCAGATATGGCTCAAAAACCCAAGCTGGCCGGATTTCAAATTCTGCAGATTTACCATATCTACAGTAACATGAACAGTGACTTGAGTCACTTGGTTGACTGGGTTCTGGCCATAATTTGGGGTAGGTTCCTTCATGAAAGTTGTTTGACTATGTCTTAACTTGTTGCTGTAAAAATTTCAGACCAATTGACCAAATCTACAGTGAGTTATGGCCAAATGAACAGTTACTGTTCATTTGGTCAAATTCTGCAGAGGCAGTTTCAGGGTTCCGGATTGGGGCCAAGTTTTTGTCCTCTTGCTTTGGTCTTTTGGGCATGGTTTCTTCAGCAAAAATGTGCCATTATAAGCCTAGTTTCATGTCCAATTGGCCAAAATTCAATTGGACTTACACAGCCCAAGTTATGGCTGTGCAAAGGGACTGAAATTTCAGTCCCTATGCTGCTGTCCATAGGGCAGATTTCACCTCACTTTGCCATAGCATTTTTCAGTCCCATTTATGGTCAACATATCTAAAATGGTCACTAATTGACCATTACAATGTGCCCTAACAATTTCCTAAGCCAATTCACATTTTCACCCTTCCAAACCCTAATATCCAACTAAATTTACTCATGAACTTAATTAACATACTTAGTTTAATGTCCATGTGTTTTAATACTTTAACCATCATTTCTAGCCACTTTAAATTTATCAAAACAATCAACCTCATACTTCCATAGGGCTGCTGAAAATTTAAAGTACCATAACTCATGTAATTTACTTCAATTCTTTAAAATTTCTTAGCTCAAATGATATTCTAACTAAGATTAAAAGAAGGAGAATGAAGTTTGTAGCACTAACCTCACTTAGGGCAGATTTTTCCCACCTCTAAACTTCACTTTCCTTCACTTTCAAGGCTGCCAAAAGGTTGTTTAAGGTGTGGAGTAAAATTTTAATGAAGAGAGGTTAGGGTTTTGTGGTGAAACAAGGGAGAAATTAAGCTTGAGAAGTGAGGTTTAATGGAGTTTGAGAGAGGGAGAGAGGTTCACGTTTTGGCTGCACTAAGGAGAGAAGGATGGCTGCTGAAATTTTGTTGAATTTGGTCTTCTCTTATCTCTTTTAATGGTTAGTCAAACAATGGCTTAAGTGTGATTGGTCCAACTTTTTAAATGATGTCAGTTTTGGCTTATTTTTTAATTTTCTTTTCTTTTCTTCCTCTAATCATTTCTATTTTCTTTTGTTTTTATATTTCTTCCTAATTGATGTCATATTAATTATTTACTCAACTGGGCAAGTCGTCCAAAAATCACCTAGGAAGTCGAAATGACCAAAATGCCCTCCGTTTGGCTTAACGGGTCAAAATTGTCTGTACCGATTGAAAAATTTTTCTAAGTATTTTCTTGGCATTCTAATGCCATGGGAACCTCAATTACCCTTCTCTGGAGTCCCAAAAATTATTTTATAATTTTTCCCCCGGGTCTAGGGCTCCTCGTTGCGAACCGCAACTTCCTCCTGTTACCCATCGCTGGGCACCACTGCGTTTGACTTCGATTGTATTTTATTTCTAAAATCTTTTTCTAAATTTTTCTTATTAATATTTAAGTTAATTAGGGTTCCTATGTTTTGTTTAAATATTTTTCTGGACGTTCTAGCTGTCCGGACCGACACACCGTCACCTAACGAAGAGAATGTACTGAGTGGTTCTGGAAGGGTGTTACAACTCTTCCTCTAATTTAAATTTCGTCCTCGAAATTTACTCGATGCAAACAGTTGAGGGAACTGTTGCCTCATCGCTTCTTCACTTTCCCAAGTTGCCTCCTCGGTGTTGTGGTGCCTCCAAAGCACTTTCACGATGGAATCTGTTTGTTCCTCAACTCTTTCATTTCGAGCCAAGATTCGTAGAGGTTCTTATTCATATGTCAAATCCGGTTGTATTTAAATTTCTTCTCTGAGATGACATGTGAAGGGTCCAGCGGTATCTTACGAGCATGGATACATGGAACACATTGTGGATCTTGTCCACTCGGTGGTAAAGCTAGCCTATAGGCCACTGGACCCACCCGTTCAATGACTTCATATGGGCCAATGAACCTAGGGCTCAACTTACCTTTTCTTCCAAACCTCAATACCTTCTTCCATGGTGACACCTTGAGGAACACTTTGTCGCCAACCCCATATTCTATTTCTTTTCTCTTCAGGTCGGCATAAGATTTACATGCATGCGAGGCAACCTTGATTAGCTTTGATCAATTTTACCTTGTCCTCGATCTGTTTCACAGTGCAGCCCTACCGATTTGTCTTCGCCCAATTCAGTCCGGACTGCTGAGTTCTACATTTTCTCCCATACGATTGCTTCATATGGGGCCATTTGGATGCTAGCTTGAAAGATATACTTGTATCCTAAATCTGCCAGTGGGAGGTATCTATCCCAACTTCCCTCAAACTCAATGACACAACTCCTCAGCATATCCTCAAGGACCTGACAAATATTTCATGTTATTGTTATCATTTCAATTCAATATTTGTATCAATTTCGTGGGTTTCAATTGTTTACCTGGATTACTCTTTATGATTGCCCATCCGTCGAGGATGGAAAGGCATCTTTGAAATGGAGTTGTGTACCCAAGGATTCATGCAATTTCTTCCAAAATCTCGATGTAAACCTTGGGTCTCGATCAGATATAATGGAAAGTGGGATTCCATGCAGTCTAACTATCTCACTGATATACAATTCTGCTAACCTCTCTAGTGAGTAGTCAGTCCTAACTGGCAGAAAGTGTGCTGACTTTGTCAATCTATCCACTATTACCCATGCTGCATCATGTTTCCTCTGGGTGAGAGGCAGACCACTTACAAAATCCATGGTGACCCGATCCCATTTCCATTCAGGTATGCGTATAGGCTGTAGCAATCCTGATGGAACTTGATGTTCTGCCTTGACTTGCTGACATGTCAAGCATTTAGTCACATAGTCACCGATATCTCTCTTCATACCAGGCCACCAATACTGAAGCTTCAGGTCGTGATACATCTTTGTACTTCCTGGGTGCATAGCATATACACTAGTGTGTGCCTCTTTTAGAATACTAGCTTTCAATTCCCCATCATCTGGTACACACAGTCTTCCTTTGTAGTACAGACACCCATCTGCTTTCACCCCATAGTCAGTTGCTTTTCCCTCTGAGATCTTGCTCATAATAGCCAGTAACTTTTCATCTGTCTTTTGCCCATCTAGTATCTGCTGTAGCAGGTTTGGCCTCACTTGCAACTCAGCCAAAATAGCTCCATCTCGAATCAAAGATAGATGGGCATTCAATGATCTCAAGGCTGTCATGGATTTTCTGCTCAAAGCATCAGCAACTACATTTGCCTTCCCAGGATGGTAGTCAATTACACAGTCATAATCCTTCAGGAACTCAATCCATCGCCTCTGTCTAAGGTTGAGCTCCTTCTGGGTTGGCAAATATTTTAGGCTCTTGTGGTCTGTGTAAACGTAGCACTTTTCACCATACAAATAATGCCTCCATATCTTCAGTGCGAAGATAATTGCTGCAAGCTCTAGATCATGGGTAGGGTATTTGCATTCATGTGGCCTTAGGTATGCGGAAGCATAGGCGATCACTTTCCCCTCTTGCATCAACACACACCCTAACCCATTATGAGAGGCATCACTGTAAACCACAAAATCCTTCCCTGACACTGGCTGTGTTAACACTGGTGCCTCTGTCAACATAGCCTTTAACTTCTCAAAGCCCAGTGCGGCACTTGTCATTCCATCCAAATCGACATTCTTGTGTAACAACTTGGTCATTGGAGCGGCTATTAGGAAAATCCTTCACAAATCTTACGTAATACCCAGCTAGCCCCAAGAAGCTTGACCTCGGTTGTGTTTCGGAAGGCTTCCATTCCATCATCGCTTCTATTTTCTTGGGATCCACCTAATCCCATCGGTGACACTATGTGTCCAAAGAATGCAATTTCATTCACCAAAAGTCACACTTGGACAACTTAGCATCTGACTTCTTTTCTTTCGGGGTTTGCAGAACAATCCTCAAATGCTCATCATGTTCTTCCTGGTCTTGGAATACACCAAAATATCATCAATAAAGACCACTACGAACCGATCTAAGTGTGGATGGAAGATACGGTTCATAAGGTCCATGAATGCATTGGTGCATTTGTTAGGCCAAAGGGCATCACTAGAAACTCATAATGCCCATATCGGGTCTGAATGCGATCTTTGGCACATCTGCATCCTTCACCCTCAACTGATGATACCCTGATCTGAGATCAATCTTGGAAAATACTCCTGCTCCCTTCAACTGATCAAACAGATCATCAATTCTAGGCAACGGATATTTGTTCTTCACAGTCACTTTGTTTAAGCTTGATGTCGATGCATAGTCTCAAAGTCCCATCCTTCTTTTTCACAAACAGCACTGGAGCTCCCCACGGTGACACACTGGGGCGTATGAACCCCTTATCAAGCAACTCTTGCAACTGAGTTTTCAACTCCCTCAACTCAGTGGGTGCCATCCTATAAGGAGCAATGGAAATGGGTGCTGTACCCGGCAATGTCTCAATGGCAAATTCGACTTCCCTTTCTGGTGGCAAACCAGGCAACTCTTCAGGAAATACCTCTGGGAAGTCTCTCACTGTGGGTATGTCACTCAGGTTTGGCTTAGCCTGCCTAGTATCCACCACATGTGCTAGGTAGGCTTCACAACCTTTTCTCATTATTCTTCTTGCAAGCGTGGTGAGATGACATTGGACAGAAATCATCCTTTCCCCACAAGCTGTGATCTCATTACCCTCTGAAGTTTTTAGAAATTCTCTTCAATTTGCAATCAACTATTGCACGATGACGTGACAACCAATCCATTCCCAATATCACGTCAAACTCATGGAAGGGCAACTCAATTAGGTGCGCCAAGAATTCATACCCTGAATCCTCAACGGGCAACCCTTGTATACTTTGTTCACTACCACCTGTGGCCCAATGGATTAGTGACCGAATGTCTTGGTCACTCTCCCTACCAATATCCCCCTTTCTACGGGTAGGTTGATGCAAATGTAAGAATGAGTGGATCTTGGATCCACCAATGCATGCACAGGAGTATTGTAGAGGGAGAACGTACCCCTGATGACGTCCGGGGCATCTTGTTCCTCCTGAGCTCTCAAGGCATAATTTCTGGCAGGTGGTCTGTTATCTGGCCTCTCTGCTGGCTCAGATGTAGGCCTCTGAGATGGTCCCACGGCCAGATTTACGGACCTTCTACCCCTTGGTGGTGCAGGCAGTGCTGTCTACTTGTGTCGGGCGGTTTGTAGTAGTTTTGCGTGGGCAGTTCCTCAGTTGATGTTCTGTCGACCCACATCTCAAGCAAGCACCAGTCACTCTCCAACATTCCCCCTTGTGCCATTTCTGACAGTGTGGACACGCAGAAGATGCTGGGGCTGGTCCCCTGAACCCCATCCCTGGAGAGCTGCCCACTGATGGTGTGGAGTGACCTCTCCTAGGGGTGAATCGTGGCTGGGCCCCGAGGTGACCACGACCTGTGGTGACCGAACTGCGTGCGGGAGGACCCTTAAACTTCTTCCCAAATCCGGGGTGGAACTAGACGACTGGTCCCCTCTTCTGCTTGTCTCTCCCTTCAGTCCGCTCATTGATTCTCACTTTTTCAACCCTTATTGCGGCTTCCACTAGCTTGCTAAATCTGTGATTCCCAAGTCAGTGAGCTGTATCTTGATATTGTCATTCAGTCCCTCTTCGAATCTCTTGCACCTTTCAGCCTCATTAGGGACTATCTCCCTTCCGTAGCGGCTTAATCGGACGAATTCTTTCTCATACTCAGCCACTGACAATTGTCTCTGCCTCAGGTTAATAAATTCCCTTCTTCTCTCTTCCAGGTATACAGTACCCACATATTTCTTCTTGAACTCAGAGAGGAAGAAGTCCCAAGTTCTGACTTGGGCTGCACTTCATTGACACGGTGTCCCACCATCCGTAGGCATCGTCTTGTAACAAGGATATAGCGGCTTCTAAGTTACGCTGCAGGGTGCGGTGGAGTTGTTTTAAGACTCTACCCGTTCGGTTCAACCAATTCTCTACCATGAGTCATCTTCTCTCTTGCCATAGAAGTCCACGACTCCAAATTTTCTTAACCTTTCAGTGTGATTTACTGCTGTGGAGTGGTGGTGGTGGTGGTGGTCTTGGCATTACCCGACCATCTGTCTAAAGAAGTCGGCCATTTGTTGGAACATGGCACTGTGGAGGTGGCGAGCTCTGCTTGAGTGGCGGGCAGATTCTCTCATGCCTCCGGTCTCATTGCTGCGCGGTGGAGCATGACTCTCCACTTCCTCCTCAACGGCTCTCGAGAGGAAGGATCCATATCCTATTCAAAATAAGAAAGATAAGCAGATCTGCATTAGTGTCACCTCGACTCTTACAAATGCAATGCATGGTATGGACTCAATCTAGGCCGAAACGCCTAAACCAGGCTCGATACCACTAAATGTGACACCCCTTACCCGTACAGTATACCCGAGTAAGTAATGCCACCGTGTCTGGCACACTCTAATATTTCTCAATTAATTTAGAAAATGCTTTTGCACATAATTTATGAAATACAAATTATTTAAACCATTTATCAAAAGTATCATGCATTTAAGGTTAGAAAAATTTTAAGAAAATCCGTGAAGTCTGCTAAAAATGGAGAAAACCGTTCTTGAACTGTTAAAAACACTTCCAATACTTTTATTTCATCATCTCAAACTCCAATATCCCAAAATCTCAACAATATTTCTCAAACGTTCATTATCAACACCAAATTCAATATGATGATTTACACTTTTGTATTTCCATTTTCATTCATGATTCACATGTGATGTTAGCATGTAATTAACATGTTAACATATTCTTTTCCATTAACAAATACAATTTTCATAATTTACATATACATCAAAATATATTACATGAGATCAAATACATATGAGAAAATACAAATCTACTACAAAATATCAAAATGACAAACTGACACCTAGTGCCCTACCGATGCACTGTAGGTAGTGAGGTGACACGAACAACGGCGGAAGCGTCGGATGGACTCACCCGATCTGTGGTCTCTTTGGGCTCACGATCGGGATCTCCGGTACCTACGGCGTGGCAAAAGCAACGCGCTAAGCAATAATGCTTAGTGGTGCAATAATATAATAGAAGAAAATAGCAAAAAAAAAAAATGTGTATGCAAAGTGTATGCTTTCTTTGTTTGATTTTGGTATATTCATTAATTCATTAACTTTGTTCACTTTTATTCATTTGGTTGCCCCAAGTAACCTACACTAGACGACTGGATGGATAACGGTAAAGCGGCCTTTGGGTATCTAGTACCTCGGGCCGTCACACCATTGGTTGCATATGCATCTCTCGGTGTGCAACAGAACAGCTAACAAGCTGTAAATAATGTCAGGCACAAGGCCAAGTCTCAATGTAAAGTCAGAATGGCTAAAAGCCATGAAATCACAGAATGGCATTGTAGCCCTGTGCGATCGCTAACGGAACCCTATTGGCATGCCAAACTATCCAAACCAATCTTGTTAGGTATACTAGGGCATTTGAAACTCTTAAATTTGTCAATTTGTGAATTTCAACTTTTTGGTGTCACTATTAATCATTGGTCAACAAAAATGTTGACTTTTAGAATAAAAATGTGTACATTGCCTTTGGCACTCCCAACATACCACATTTGGTGTTTAAAACTTGTTGGCATTAAGTGTTAATGCAAATTCAAAGTGTAACCCACACTAGCAGAAAATTTCAGTTTTGATGCCCTAACTTCACTGTTCCATTGGACACTGTTACTGTTGGAATTTGAAGAAATGTAAAACATGAAAGTTGTTCCTTATTTTGTCTAGTTGAATTTCCTTTTTGAATCACTCCATTTGGAGTTTTGTAGCTCAGATATGGCTCAAAAACCCAAGCTGGCAGGATTTCAAATTCTGCAGATTTACCATATCTACAGTAACATGAACAGTGACTTGAGTCACTTGGTTGACTGGGTTCTGGCCATAATTTGGGGTAGGTTCCTTCATGAAAGTTGTTTGACTATGTCTTAACTTGTTGCTGTAAAAATTTCAGACCAATTGACCAAATCTACAGTGAGTTATGGCCAAATGAACAGTTACTGTTCATTTGGTCAAATTCTGCAGAGGCAGTTTCAGGGTTCTGGATTGGGGCCAAGTTTTGGTCCTCTTGCTTTGGTCTTTTGGGCATGGTTTCTCCAGCAAAAATGTGCCATTATAAGCCTAGTTTCATGTCCAATTGGCCAAAATTCAATTGGACTTACACAGCCCAAGTTATGGCTGTGCAAAGGGACTGAAATTTCAGTCCCTATGCTGCTGTCCATAGGGCAGATTTCACCTCACTTTGCCATAGCATTTTTCAGTCCCATTTATGGTCAACATATCTAAAATGGTCACTAATTGACCATTACAATGTGTCCTAACAATTTCCTAAGCCAATTCACATTTTCACCCTTCCAAACCCTAATATCCAACTAAATTTACTCATGAACTTAATTAACATACTTAGTTTAATGTCCATGTGTTTTAATACTTTAACCATCATTTCTAGCCACTTTAAATTTATCAAAACAATCAACCTCATACTTCCATAGGGCTGCTGAAAATTTAAAGTACCATAACTCATGTAATTTACTTCAATTCTTTAAAATTTCTTAGCTCAAATGATATTCTAACTAAGATTAAAAGAAGGAGAATGAAGTTTGTAGCACTAACCTCACTTAGGGCAGATTTTTCCCACCTCTAAACTTCACTTTCCTTCACTTTCAAGGCTGCCAAAAGGTTGTTTAAGGTGTGGAGTAAAATTTTAATGAAGAGAGGTTAGGGTTTTGTGGTGAAACAAGGGAGAAATTAAGCTTGAGAAGTGAGGTTTAATGGAGTTTGAGAGAGGGAGAGAGGTTCACGTTTTGGCTGCACTAAGGAGAGAAGGATGGCTGCTGAAATTTTGTTGAATTTGGTCTTCTCTTATCTCTTTTAATGGTTAGTCAAACAATGGCTTAAGTGTGATTGGTCCAACTTTTTAAATGATGTCATTTTTGCCTTATTTTTGCATTTTCTTTTCTTTTCTTCCACTACTCATTTCAATTTTCATTTCTAGTAATATTTCTTCATATTTGATGTCATATTAATTATTTACTCAACTGGGCAAGTCGGCCAAAAATCACCTCGGAAGGCGAAATGACCAAAATGCCCTCCGTTTGGCTTAACGGGTCAAAATTGTCTGTACCGATTGAAAAATTTTTCTAAGTATTTTCTTGGCATTCTAATGCCATGGGAACCTCAATTACCCTTCTCTGGAGTCCCAAAAATTATTTTATAATTTTTCCCCTGGGTCTAGGGCTCCTCGTTGCGAGAACCGCAACTTCCCTCCGGTTACCCATCGCTTGGGCACCGGCTCGTTTGACTCAGTTGTATTTTATTTCTAAAATTTTTACTAAATTTTTCTTATTAATATTTGAGTTAATTAGGGTTCCTAACTTTAGTTTAAATATTTTTCTGGACGTTCTAGCTGTCCGGACCGACACCGGTCACCGGAACAGTAGAATGTACGGAGTGGTTACCGGAAGGGTGTTACAAATCTTGTTAGGTATACTAGGGCATTTGAAACTTTTAAATTCTTCAATCTTTGAATTTCAAATTTCGGTGTCACTATTCACCTCTTTGGTCAACTAATATGTTGACTTTTAGGTAGAAATTAGGTACATTGGTTTTGGCACTCCCCACATACCACATTTTGCCTTTAAAACTTGTCAGAATTGGTCACCATTACCATTTCTAATTTAAAACCAAGAGGGCAGAAAATTTCAGTTTTTGAAGCATATATTTACTGTTCCATTAAACACTGTTGCAATGGGAATTTGAAGAAATGACAAACATGAAAGTTGTTCTTTATTTTGTCTAGTTGAATTTCTTTTTTTGAATCACTCCATTTGGAGTTTTGTAGCTGCAGATATGGCTCAAAAACCACAGCTGGCCGGATTGCCAATCTGCAGAATTGACCATATCTACAGTAACATGAACAGTGACTGTGATTGCATTTTTGAATTGGTTCTGGCCATAATTTGGGGTAGGTTTCTTCATGAAAGTTGTTTGTCTATGGCTTAACTTGTTTCTGTAAAAAGTTCAGGTCAATTGACCAAATCTACAGTGAGTTATGGCCAAATGAACAGTTACTGTTCATTTGGTCATTCTGCAGAATCAGTTGCAGGGTGTCCGGATTGGGGCCAACTTTTGGTCCTCTTGCTTTGGTCTTTTGGGCATGGTTTCTTCAGCAAAAATATGCCATTATAAGCCTAGTTTCATGTCCAATTGTCCAAACACCAATTGGACCAACACAGCCAAAGTTATGGCTGTGTAATTGGACTGAAATCTCAGTCACCATTCTGCTGTCTTTAGGCAGCCTACCATTCCACTTTGCCATGCCATTTTCAGTCCAATTTATGGTCAACATACCTCAAATGGTCACTAATTGACCATTAGAGTGTTCTTTAACAGTTTCATAAGCCAAATCAATTTTTACTTCTCAAAACCCTAATGTCCAATTCAATTTACCCATAAACCTCAATTAGCACACTAGTTCAACATCCATGCATATTCATACCTTAAACATCATTTCTAGCCACTCTAAATTCATTAAAACATTCAAACTCATCCTTCATTAGGGCTGCCGAAAATTGAAGATACTCTAACATATATGATTTACTTCAAATTCTTACAATTTCTTAACTTAAAATGATGCTCTAGCAAGGATTAAAGGAGTGAGAGTGAAAGTATAGCACTAACCTTTAAGTGGCAGAATTTTCAGCCACCCAAACTCCTTTCTTTCTTCCTCTTTTGGCTGCCTAAAGCTTCCTTAGGGTGTGTAGATAAATTTTAGTGAAGATGACTTAAGGTTTTTGGGTGAGGTTTGAGAGGTTTTTCAAGCTTGAAAATGAAGAAAATGGAGGTTTAGGGCAAGGCTTGATTTCGGATGCAATTGGGGAGGATGATGGCTACTGGATTTCTAATTACTTTGGTCTTTGTTTTGTCTCTTTTAAGTATTTAAGAAAGCTTATTAGCTTGTGATTGGTTGGTAATTTATAAATGACATCATTATGATGTCACAAATTGCTTTATTTTGATTTTTCTTTTCTTTTCATCACTACTCAATTTCAATTAAGTTTTTAGTAATGTTTCTTCATATTTTATGTCATATTAATTATTTACTTAGCTGGACAAGTCGGCCAAAAATCACCTCTGAAGGCGAAATGACCAAAATGCCCTCCGTTTGGCTCAACGGGCCAAAATTGTCTGTACCGATTGAAAAATTTTTCTAGGTATTTTCTTGGCATTCTAATGCCATGGGAACCTCAATAACCCTTCTCTGGAGTCCCAAAAATTATTTTATAATTTTTCCCCTGGGTCTAGGGCTCCTCGTTGCGAGAACCGCAACTTCCCTCTGGTTACCCATCGCTTGGGCACCGGCTCGTTTAACTCGGTTGTATTTTATTTCTAAAATTTTTACCAAATTTTTCTTATTAATATTTGAGTTAATTATGGTTCCTGATTTTAGTTTAAATATTTTTCTGGACGTTCTAGCTGTCCGGACCGACACCGGTCATCGGAACAGTAGAATGTACGGAGTTGCTACCGGGAGGGTGTTACAAATATTTCTAACAAAATATCAATGGACCTTTTCTATTACACATAAATATATTATGTAAACGAAAAAGTGGAAATGCCTTTTATTAATAAAAATATGTATAAGATACATACTAAATGATATGCTCTAGGGCATACTACTAATACCTTCCTCTACTTTCTGCTTCTCCTATTTATATACAATGTCTAGGGTTAGGTTTTAAGAGTCCTAGTAGCATTATAAGTCTCTTTTTTTCTGTAAAAAAT
The DNA here is from genome assembly GCF_030052815.1 of Hevea brasiliensis. Lineage (NCBI taxonomy): Eukaryota > Viridiplantae > Streptophyta > Magnoliopsida > Malpighiales > Euphorbiaceae > Hevea > Hevea brasiliensis. Next base: position 47,090,953 of record NC_079500.1, on the reverse strand, counting down.
TGGAGCTGGAGCCAAATCAGGAAACTGGCTGTTGAGTGATACATGGCCTATGTGTCACTACACGGCTTAAGACTATGTAACTTACTAGAGCTTGAATTGTTGCTTCTTGTATTGGGACAGGCCTTTATATGGACCTTAGGTAGTTACACGGGCCTAATTACATGGCCTGTGTACTTTTGTACTTCGGGGAAATCTTCAAGACTGACCTGGCAGAGACTTACATGGGTCTTCATAATTTACACAGGTCATGGTACACAGCCTGTGTACTTTGTTTCTTCCTTGGTTCTTTGGCTTTTTCCTGGCAATAGGTTACAAGGGTCTGTGGCTTTGCTTACACGACTCGTGTAAGGTGTATCAGCAACACTTCTTTATCCTTTGGTCTTTCTAAGCTTTCATCTTTGCTCCTATGCCTTGGAACTTCTTCAAAACACTTAGAAACATACAAAAACATAGAATTCAGAGCTTAGCAATGAAATTTGCAAAAGTTAATGAAATTGATGATTATGCATGGTTTTACTTATCTAAATGCTATGAAATATTGTACAAATATACTTAAGAATATCTATATAATGCAAGTGTATCAAATGCCCCCAAACTCAAACTTTCAAGTGTCCTTAAGCAAATTGAAAACCCTTTTAGAATACATTTTAAGGGAAAAACTCAGAAGCATAATCATAAATTCAATATGCATATAATTGAACTCCTTTAACCTTCATGCCAAATCTCTTCCTTCAAGGCATAAAGGTTTCAATAGCTACCTGCTTAAAACTTCACCTCCTTTTATGGTGTTTCAACTAATTGCTCCTCTATGCAAGGCTATTTATAAGTCACAAATAATATAATTTATCAGGATAGACTTATAAAATACCTACTCACCTCAAATTTAGCCTCTATTATGGAAATTGCTGAGATTGATTTGATTCCAACTCCATGGGCACATCTCAATTTCCTATCTCCACTAATGTAGCATATACTTTCAAAAGATCAAAAGGTCTTTAAAGAGGTTGTATTGGGGTTAAGGGGAGATTATTTGGCTACCAATGAAGGGTTGTAAGGAATGCAAATATGAGGTTAGCTTTCATGCATAAGGTCTTAAGTATACCAAGTTTGATTTGTTGATTTTTGTACGGGCAAGAAGGGTTTATAGTGCCAAGCGTACTGTCATGATATTTGTTTTTGGGACTTCTCTCCCCCTTTTTTTTTTCAAACTCATTGCTTTTGTTGGGCTAGAAAGATAAATTTTTCCTCGATTTTAATTGTACACTTGCACTCTTCTTAGTATTCTCATCTTCTTCTTCTTTTACATTTGATATACTTATCCTTTATGCACTAGGATTCCTCAAAAGGATGAGGTGAGTGTTTATGCTAGGGGTTAGGTAAATATGTGTGGGTAGACAAGAAAAATTATAGGGGTGAAAATATAGGCTCAAGTTGGCTACAAGGGGTATATTGTAACGAAGGGTGGCTTAAGGCTTAATAGGGCTAAATGAAAAAATGCCTTAATCATCTCTTTTTCAAACATATGCTAGGATTTCTCCTCGATAGGTCCAAGAGATATGTTCTAGAGCTGGTGAGGTATTTTTAGGTTTATTTGTATTTCAAAGGTTTTCTCTCGATTTTGCTAGTTTAATGTGACAAATTAATAGCTATGAAGGGGTTTAACTAGTCTAGCTTAACTAAGGTGGTTAAGCTTTTCACAGATAACAAATTAAAGCCTTTTTTCCTATCTAGATACATTCATTCCTTGATCCCATGAAGTCTAATTATTATCTTATTAATATTTGTGGTTATAATTCTAAGTTAAAAAAAAGTTTAAAAGTTTGAAGTTTACAAAATTTTCTGGATTTTTGATACACAAGTATAATACGGATATAATTAAGCAATGTAATGAAATGCGATGATATGCAGTGCATGAAATACATCTGTACCCCCAAAATCAAAGCTGACATTGTCCTCAATGGCAACACAATATGCAAAATTAAGGTATAGCACACAAAATTATCAAAAAGCATATTATATATTAAAAATTCGAAAGTTTAGACAAAAAGCTATGAGCACTGAGTAGGATTATAGCATATAAGTTTTTACATGAAGGAACCTATCCTATAGTCCTAACTCTAAAAAGCGTCTGATGGGGATGATGGTCCTGTTAGTAATATGCCCTAGAGCATATCATTTAGTATGTATCTTGTACATATTTTTATTAATAAAGGCATTTCCACTTTTTCGTTTACATAATATATTTATGTGTAATAGAAAAGGTCCATTGATATTTTGTTAGAAATATTATTCTTAAGTTGTTAAGAATATGAGTGACAATATTTCTAGCACGAAGTATCATAAATAGGTTCACAATCGAGGATACTTCATAATAAGGACATGACTTATCCAGAAAGATTGTATTCATGTTTGTTCCCAAGTTATTTATATGAGATATAAATAAGATGGAATGGTGAGTCTCATGCCATATAACAAACATGATAGGCACTTATAAATGATAAGTAGGCCGAACCAGTGACGCTTATGACAAGCACATGGAGTTTACTCTTGTCAATGTTTTGTCATAAATCATATCAGTGCATGTAATCTTTAGATCTGAGATAGCACAGTTATCTTGTATATAGGTAGTTTGAGTTTGATACTGCTTTCATACTTGTACTATGTATGGGTATATGGGCATGTGTTGGCTCCTACTAGTTATATATAGAGGTAGGTGTTGATCAAGATGGAATCTGTTCCTCTAAGTAAATAGAGATAAAATCCTATGTTCATTTAATTGTTCTTGATGTTTCAAGTTCCTGGCCAGGACAGATAGATTTATTCAGAAAAGAGTTTCTGATGAGAAAATCTTTTAATCAAGAACTGGAATTAAAAGAGAACATAATATTCATAGCAAATGGAGTTTGACATAAACCATGACTCCAGCTTGAGTTGGGATTTTGTAACAGAGATTCTAGTGCATGGTAACATATGATTATAGGTTCATTTAAGGTAAATCTTATTACTAATTGGGTGGCCATGGCATGCTATGCTAGGTGTTAACCATGGTCTATGAGGTTCCTAAAATGATTTAGAGAAATCATTTATGGTAAGAAAGAGTTCTGATGATATTAAGAGTTGATATCATGTCTCATTGCCAATTAGTGATGATCCTAGTAAGTCACACACATACACAAGTTATCACCTATTTAAATATGATTTAATTAATTAATTAAAGAGTTTAATTGATTAATTAAATAGATTTGGTTTGCAATTAAATTGCAAAGTCCCTAGCATGACTTGAAACCAAATCTAGATTATTGGATGTGTAGTATAAATTAAATTTATATTTAAAGTGTTTAAATATGAATTTAATTGATGAGAAATTAATTAATAGAGATTAATTAATTAATTTATATTTGATATAAATTAATTAGAAGAAGAAAATAATTATTTTGGGTTAAGAACTCAAAATTAAGACACAGGGCATTTTGATCATTTCACGATTGTGACACGTGGCACCATGAGATGGTGACACATGGCATAACACATAAGCTTGCCAAATGTTTTTTTTTAATCATGTAAGATGATTAAAATCAAGATTAAATATAGGTTTGACACTTGGCACAATGTGATTGGGTCACTTAAACCTAGAGCTAATCAAAAGGTGACATGTGGCTAGGGTTTAATGTGTTAACCTAGCTATTTAAGTGTGGTTATGAAAAGAAAACATAACCAGCAGCCTCTCCTCTCAATTGTCACGCCACTTTGAGCCTCTCCAGCTATTTCTCTTCATCTCTCATCAATTCAAAGAGATTAGCCATCAATCTCTTGAATTAAGAACACTAGAAATTGTTTCTAGTGTCCTGCTTACATCTCTAATCTCTTAAAAGGCAGAACTTGAATTTCTAATTAATAGAAAAGGCTTTAGAAGCTGTTCAAGGGCTGCCATAGGTGTTCTTGGTGTGGACAAGCTAGAGGGACAACATCTGGTGTCCTGAAGAGGAATCTCAAAGGCGCAGACACGCTGCAAAGACATCAAGAGGTTAGTGTAATCGTTCTTGATTTAATCTAGGGTTCTAAAATTAATCTGATTAATTTTAAAATCTTAAATGGCAAATACAGATCCAAAAACATATTAAAAGAGTTTTAATATGTTGTTTATCATTGAAATCAAATAGATAAAAATAAATCTTGCATGGTGCTTGTGACCCTAGGTGAAAATTTTTGAATTCAATGGTATAATCTTGTGTGTTTCACGCCTGCCTTCAATTGGTATCGAGCCACTATATTTGCCATTTAGATTGTTGATTATATAATTTAATTGTGTGTTTGATCATGAGATCAAGAGATTCATTGCTGGTTGGATCATGAGATGTGGCGTCACATGGAGAAGCCACCATTGGTGGCGGCAACCATGGTTCCATGGGTGATTCAAGGTTTGGCTTTTAATTCTGCAATTGTTGTATGATCTAAGGACTATTCTTTCACTAATTAAAGTGTTTAATTAGTTGTTTTAATCACACAAAAAAATAATGATACAAATCAGAAATTTAAAAATAGATTCAAAGAGATTCAAATATGAATAATAAAAGTTGTATGAATTAGATTCAAAACTGAATTTTTAAAGTTGTTAGAATCATATTTAAATCTGATTTTTAAAATTGATTCAATAAAATTCAGATCTGATTTTTAAAAATATTTGAATGTGATTCAAATCTGATTTTTAAAAATGTTTGAATGTGATTCAAATCTGAATTTTTGAAGTTGTTTGAATGTGATTCAAATCTGAATTTTTAAATTTGTTTGAATGAGATTCAAATCTGAATTTTTAAATTTATTTGAATCATATTCAAATCTGAATTTTAAGTTGAATATGAGATATTCAATTTTATTTAAGAATTTATGTTTTATTTAATTGTTAAATAGTGTTATGCATGATGGATGATCATGGACTATAAAAGACATATGTGATTTGATTTATTTCTTTTATGTTTCTTTGGGATTGTAAATTAATTAATTTATTTTAATTTATTTTGGGCATGTATTATTAAGTTTGTAATATTTTTGGGTTGTAATTTCATTTATTTAAGTTCTTGTAAATTCGCCTTGGTATGCCAAGGATTACTATGTAATATTGGATTGCAAGAAGTTCAAGGAGGTCAAGAGCATTGGTGGGACGTGGGAGGAATTCAAGATCAAGTGTTGATTATGTACTCCTTCAGCAACTCTTGTAAAATGAATGAATGAAATGCACCTAGGAATGCCACGATTCAATTCTTGGTGGCTCAATTGAATCCCTTAGAAAGTCCATGATCATACCATATTTATCGCTTATCCATGAATGCATGAGATGTATGGGAATGTATGCAATTATATGATATATGCATGCTAAATGGATAATGTGCAAAGTGAGACCTTAATAGTAATTAGGATGGCTATAAAATCTTCCAAACAAATGATTAAGTTGGAAATGCTATAATTAAAGTAATTATAACATAAGCCCTCCATTGGGGCAATTATTTTAAGAAATTTTAAATAGTTGCATGAGATGCAATTAATTTAAGAGATTTTCTTAAGAATAATTGTTAAGCATGAGATGTTGTAAATATGTAAATGGTTTGGTGGCCAATATTGGATGTACTGAGGACATTAAAATTATTTGCATAATTCTGGCTCAATGGGATCAACTTAACTAATGCAAGATAAGTCAATATTGGATGTACACGAGATTTTGAGCATTAGGGGCTAGTAAAAGATTGAACCTCACATGAGATGTGATGGGCAAGGAGTTGCTCACTTATAGTTTTTTGTAATTCAAATATTGTATGTAACTGAGGATGAACAATAGAATTATAAGAATTCAATCACCCACTAGAAATCCATCCAACTAGGATTTCCGTTTTCTACTTTGGAAGTGTAGGATTCGCTAAGTTAGTGGGAGGACCAATTTGATTAAAAGACCATAATCATTTTGGTTAATTACATGATACATTTACTAATTAATCTGGTTATTTTCTGCAGTTAATTTTATGATAAAAATGAGCACAAAACAACCACCACCATCCAATATCCTTGCAAGCATACTTGATCACAACAGTTGACAGGACCTAATCACATGCGATTGGCTAAGAAATTTGAAACTTGTCTCGAACCTTGAACATATAGGATATGTTCTATATTCAAATGTTCTGGTCCCTTACCTCCAGAGGCCACACAAGGGAACATGATACTTTGGACAAGTGGAAGGAGCATGATATGAGAGCTAAGTGTTACATGCTTGCTTCCATGAGTAATGAGTTACAGAAGCAACATGAGAACATGCAGAGTGCTAGTGAGATCCTCCTTCACCTACAAGAGTTGTATGGTGAGCACAGCAGGAATGCTAGGTATGAGATATCTAAACAGTTATTCCGTATGAGGATGTCTGAGGGCCAGAATGTTGGGGATCATGTCCACAAGAAGATTCGGTGATTGAGCGGTTGGAACATCTTGACTTCAACATGGATTTCCAACTACAAACGGATTTGATCCTTGATCCCTTCTCGAGTCTTTTGGGAATTTTGTGACAAATTTCCATATGACTAAACAGAATGCACCTTAGCTGAATTACTCAATATCTTGATTATTGCCCAAAAGAATATGCTGTGCAATAAAGGAAAAGAGGTAGCTTTGGTTGCATCTTCTTACCTGGAAAGTCCAACAAGAAGAAAGGCAATAAGAAAAAGAAACCTCGATTCTGGTCCTTCCAAGAAAATAGCTAAGCAGAAAAGTAAGACTAAAGTGATGGAGGCAAAGGAAAGTGTTTCCACCGCCAACAGAAAGTGTTTCCATTGCGAAGAAAGTGTTTCCACTGGCCAGAGTATAGCAATCTAAATGAATGCAATGCCATGGTGAAAACCAACTTAAGTTCAAAATATATTTGGCACTTAAGGTTATGTCATGTTGCAGAAGATAGGATTGCAAAATTGGAGAAAATGGGGATTCTATCCTCATTGGGCTCTGAGCCTACTCCAACTTGTGAATCTTGCCTTCAGGGCAAAATGACTAGATCACCCTTTGTTGGACAAGGGCTAAGAGCTGAAAATATTTTGGAACTAATACATAGTGATGTATGTGGTCCGTTTAAAGAAATGGCTAGAGAGGGCTTTCATTATTTTATTACCTTTACTGATGATAAATCAAGGTTTGGGTATTTGTATTTGATGAAATACAAACATGAATCCTTTGAAAAGTTCAAAGAATTTAAATCTGAAGTAGAAAATCAAACAGGAAAAAATATTAAAGCTCTTCGATCAGATCGTGGAGGTGAATATTTGAGTACTGAATTTGATGAATACTTGAGAGAGCATGGCATTGTTTCTCAGCTGACTCCTCCAGGAACGCCACAGCTGAATGGTGTATCTGAAAGGAGAAATCGTACCCTATTAGATATGGTACGTAGTATGATGAGCTATACTGATATGCCAATCTCCTTTTGGGGATTTGCATTAGAATCAGCTTTATATATGCAGATGAGGATGCCATCAAGATCAGTTTCTTCCACACCTTATGAGATATGGCATAGAAAACCAAGTCTTAAGCATGTTAAGATTTGGGGTTGTCCACTTATATCAAAAAGTGAACACGATAAATTGGAGACGGATCAGAAAAAGGTCGATTTGTTGGATATCCAAAAGATAGTTTTGGATATTATTTTTATTTGCCTACTTCACAAAAGGTTGTGATAAGTAGAGATGCCACATTTCTTGAACAACAGTTTGTTCAAGAAGGAGGCAAAGGAAGGCAAATAGAGTTAGAATTGGAGAATTCTGACCAACCAACAGATCAGATGGATATAGATCCATCTAGTCCACCTATACCCATTGATGAAACATCTACACTTTGTTCCTCGTAGAACAACCAGGTATCTCACCCACGGTGAGATATGGTTTTCTTCGTGAAGAAGAACAAGAGTTGTCTACTCATGAAGAAGTAGATCATGGAGATGATCCACTTACCTATGAAGAAGCTATATCAGATATAGACTCTTCAAAATGGATTGATGCTATGAAATCCGAGATTGATTCCATGTATAAGAATCAAGTTTGGGATCTTGTTGACCCACCTAAAGGTATTGTACCTATAGGGAACAAATGGGTTTTCAAGAAGAAAATTGGTTCTGATGGAAAGGTAGAGACCTATAAGGCAAGGCTAGTAGCGAAGGGTTTCGCCAAAGGCAAGGAATAGACTATGAGGAGACTTTCTACTTTGTTGCCATGCTTAAATCAATTAGGATTTTATTAGCAATAGTGCATACTATGATTATGAGATTTGGCGGATGGATGTCAAAGCGACTTTTCTCAATGGATACATTGAAGAAAACATTTTCATGGAACAACCTAGGGGATTTGAATCCCAAGATGGTTCCAAGGTATGCAAGCTAAAGCGATCCATTTATGGGTTGAAACAAGCTTCGAGGAGTTGGAACATCCGTTTTGATGAAGCCATTAAATCCTTTAGTTTTATCAAAAATGAGGATGAGCCATGTGTATATAAGAAGGTTAGTGACAGTGCTATCATTTTCCTTGTCTTATATGTGGATGACATACTGTTGATGGGTAATGATACAGGTATGTTGACGACTATAAAGGTATGGTTGTCAAATACATTCTCCATGAAAGACTTAGGGGAGGCAACCTATATTCTTGGGATTCGCATCTATAGAGATAGAGCGAAAAGGATAATTGGTTTATCACAAAGTCTATACTTGGAAAAGGTGTTAAAGAGGTTTAACATGCTTGATTCCAAGAGAGGATTGTTACCAGTGAGACATGGTATCCACCTTTCTAAAGAGATGTCTCCAAAGACACCTGAAGAAAGAGATAAGATGGCTAGGATTCCATATGCTTGGCTATTGGAAGTTTAATGTATGCAATGTTGTGTACTAGGCGGATATCGCATATGTCGTTAGTTTGACTAGCGGTATCAATCCAATCCAGGTTTGGAACATTTGGATAGTCACAAGAATATTCTTAAGTACTTAAGAAGAACTAAGGATTTATTCTTGATTTATGGAGGTGGAGACTTGCAATTGGATGGTTATCACGATTACGATTTCCAATCGGATATCGATGATAGAAAGTCTACCTCTGGATATGTGTTCATTTGTAATGGAGGTGCGATCGGTTGGAAGAGTTCCAAGCGAGCACGATTGCAGATTCCACTCTCGAGGTTTGAGTATATTGTTGCATCGGATCGCAAAGGAAGTCGTTTGGATAAAGAAGTTAAATATGAGAACTTATAGTAGTTCCTTCCATTAAGTCGGCGGTTCCACTACACTTTGTGACAACAATGGAGCGATCATGCGAGCTAAGGAACTAAGGTCTCACCCAAAATCCAAACACATAGAAAGGCACTACCATATTATCGGGGATATAGTTGGGCAAGCGATATAGCCATGCAGAAAATATAACATCGCCTAAAAACCACCGGTGATCCATTCACTAAGCCTTTGTCATAATCTCGATTAGTGACATCTTGAGAAGATGGGTCTAAGATATTGTAATGAATGGCTCTAGTGCTAGTGGGAGATTGTTAGTAATATGCCCTAGAGCATATCATTTAGTATGTATCTTGTACATATTTTTATTAATAAAGGCATTTCCACTTTTCCGTTTACATAATATATTTATGTGTAATAGAAAAGGTCCATTGATATTTTGTTAGAAATATTATTCTTAAGTTGTTAAGAATATGAGTGACAATATTTCTAGCACGAAGTATCATAAATAGGTTCACAATCGAGGATACTTCATAATAAGGACATGACTTATCCAAAAGATTGTATTCATGTTTGTTCCCAAGTTATTTATATGAGAGATAAATAAGATGGAATGGTGAGTCTCATGCCATATAACAAACATGATAGGCACTTATAAATGATAAGTAGGCCGAACCAGTGGCGCTTATGACAAGCACATGGAGTTTACTCTTGTCAATGTTTTGTCATAAATCATATCGATGCATATAATCTTTAGACTGAGATAGCATAGTTATCTTGTATATAGGTAGTTTGAGTTTGATACTGCTTTCATACTTGTACTATGTATGGGTATATGGGCATGTGTTGGCTCCTACTAGTTATATATGGAGGTAGGTGTTGATCAAGATGGAATCTGTTCCTCTAAGTAAATAGAGATAAAATCCTATGTTCATTTAATTGTTCTTGATGTTTCAAGTTCTGGCCAGACAGATAGATTTATTGAGAAAAGAATTTCGATGAGAAAAATCTTTTAATCAAGAACTGGAATTAAAGAGAACATAATATTCATAGCAAATGGAGTTTGACATAAACCATGACTCGGCTTGAGTTGGGATTTTGTAACAGAGAGATTCTAGTGCATGGTAACATATGATTATAGGTTCATTTAAGGTAAATCTTATTACTAATTGGGTGGCCATGGCATGCTATGCTAGGTGTTAACCATGGTCTATGAGGTTCCTAAAATGATTTAGAGAAATCGTTTATGGTAAGAAAGAGTTACGATGATATTAAGAGTTGATATCATGTCTCATTGCCAATTAGTGATGAGCCTAGTAAGTCACACACATACACAAGTTATCACCTATTTAAATATGATTTAATTAATTAATTAAAGAGTTTAATTGATTAATTAAATAGATTTGGTTTGCAATTAAATTGCAAAGTCCCTAGCATGACTTGAAACCAAATCTAGATTATTGGATGTGTAGTATAAATTAAATTTATATTTAAAGTGTTTAAATATGAATTTAATTGATGAGAAATTAATTAATAGAGATTAATTAATTAATTTATATTTGATATAAATTAATTAGAAGAAGAAAATAATTATTTTGGGTTAAGAACTCAAAATTAAGACACGAGGGCATTTTGGTCATTTCACGATTGTGACACGTGGCACCATGAGATGGTGACACATGGCATAACACATAAGCTTGCCAAATGTTTTTTTAATCATGTAAGATGATTAAAATCAAGATTAAATATAGGTTTGACACTTGGCACAATGTGATTGGGTCACTTAAACCTAGAGCTAATCAAAAGGTGACATGTGGCTAGGGTTTAATGTGTTAACCTAGCTATTTAAGTGTGGTTATGAAAAGAAAACATAACCAGCAGCCTCTCCTCTCAATTGTCACGCCACTTTGAGCCTCTCCAGCTATTTCTCTTCATCTCTCATCAATTCAAAGAGATTAGCCATCAATCTCTTGAATTAAGAACACTAGAAATTGTTTCTAGTGTCCTGTTTACATCTCTAATCTCTTAAAAGGCAGAACTTGAATTTCTAATTAATAGAAAAGGCTTTAGAAGCTGTTCAAGGGCTGCCATAGGTGTTCTTGGTGTGGACAAGCTAGAGGGACAACATCTGGTGTCCTGAAGACGAATCTCAAAGCGCAGACATTTGCGGCACATCAAGAGGTTAGTGTAATCGTTCTTGATTTAATCTAGGGTTCTAAAATTAATCTGATTAATTTTAAAATCTTAAATGGCAAATACAGATCCAAAAACATATTAAAAGAGTTTTAATATGTTGTTTATCATTGAAATCAAATAGATAAAAATAAATCTTGCATGGTGCTTGTGACCCTAGGTGAAAATTTTTGAATTCAATGGTATAATCTTGTGTTTTTCACGCTTCCGTTCCTTCAGGTCCCTCTTCATCAAGCCTCTCGATAATCATGTCAAGCTTATTGTGGGTCTCCTGGAAACTGTCTTGGAGCGCTTGCATTCCGTTATTGAGTGTAGTCTCCATGCACTGAAGGTAGTCAAGAATGGGGTCAATCGATGGTGGTGTATAAGGAGGCACTTAAGCGGGAGACTCATGATGGAGTGGCTCTTGGGCTTCCTCTTGTGGTTATGAAGGTTCACCAAGCTCTGCTTGTGCTTCGTCTCTCTTGGGGATGACATTCCCTTTAGCATCTATTAGGTAGCAGGTGTTGTCGACCTTCTTATATATCCCCGTGGATATGTAGATGGTCTGGTCAATTTTGGAGGTTCCCGAGATAGAGCGCAGCCTATGATGACCTAGGACGGATCCAAAGTGGAGTGTGATGCCTGTGATGAGGCCCCCAAGCACTATATGCCCTGTCAGTTGGTGAGATAGGTGGCGAAGGTGGTTGCACAGGAAAAATCCCATGCTACAACACTGCCCGGTGACCATACACCAAAGGAAGAAGAGCTCATTAGCGTTCACCACGCCTAGACTATCACCACCGCCCATGATAGTGTGGGCGGCTAGCCGGTGCATGTACTGCAAGGCAGGGCTGGTGATACCCATAGATTTTGACTTGCTAGAGTTGTAAACTTCCATGTTCGGGGCTATGGAACCCCAAAAGTCAACACTATTGTATACCATCCAATTTTGCGGGATCTCCTGGTGCCTGGTGCTGTCGAATCCAAAGATGGTATTGAACTCATCCATGTTCATTACACGATTGACACCAAGGAGCCGAAACTCAATCCTGCCCCTGTCCTCCCTGTCATTGGGCCATAAGGTGGCCTTGAAACTCCCAAGGAACTCCAGTGTGGTGTCTCGGTAGGCAGGGAATTGGAGTTAGGTGAATCTGGTCACCCAATGTTGTCAAGGAGCCCATTGATTTCGTCTTGCAGCCCTATTTTCTCTAGCAGCCCGAAGTCCATATACTTCGTGGAGATTATTCTTCGATTGTTAAGCTGGGCACATAGATCTCTGAGGGTGTTATTGTGAAATCCCCAAGTAATAGAGAATTTCGATTGTGCTGGTTGTTGGGGTTGTGGTGGTTGAGGTTGTGGGGCTGCTTGTGGTGTGGCTGCTACTATTCTTGGGCGCTGAGGTGATGGATAAGGAGGTGAGGGTGAGGATTTACCTCCTTGCCTTGAAGAGGAGCCCATTCTTCTCGCTAGTCTTTTGGCAGGTGCCATCAGTGATTTGGGAGAGGAAAAGGCTAGGGTTTTGTAAGGGAAGAGGAGATTTAAGGGGTTTTTAAAGGGAAGAAAGCTTGGAGAGGAAGAGTTTTTTAGTGGGAGGGAGTTTAATGGGAGTTATACGAATTTAAAGGGTCATTGTGACCCTTCATTTTGCGCTTTTCATGCCTCAGCTATCGCGTCTGCGATATGATACACGGGGCGTGTATCACTTCATCGGTCCTGACCATCGGACCCTTGTAACTTCCTGCCATGGATTTCCCTTTTCTGCAAAATTACACAGTCCGTGTAAATTCGTTTGGGGACCCATGTAACTTCCTGCTGCCAAGTTACTTTGCTAGTCACATTACATGATCCGTGTGATCTGGTTTTGGGACTGGTGTATCTTGCTGTCTGAAAGCATCATTGCTAGCTAAGTTACACGGCCTGTGTAGATTGGATTTTGGACACGTGTAAATCTCTATCTCCCTCAAGCTCTCGATTTCCCTCTCTATTTCCGAAGCATGCTTCGTGTAACATTACACGGGGTCAAGCCATGTAATTTTCTTGAGCTTATGCGGCTGTAGTTCAGTGGTTCCAGAAGGTTACACGAGGTGTGTAAAGCTTATACATGACTCGTGTAATTTTTTGGCTCTCCAATTCTCTATGTATTAAAATTTCATGCTACTACCATGAATAAAATGAATGTAAAAATTAGCACAGAGATACTTCCCCAGTTTTGTACAGTCTTCTCTTGCGTGGTTTTGACTTGACGTGTCCTTTTCTCTCTTTTTTTCGGTTCCTTACTTTTCCAGAATTGAAATTTAGGGTACTTACGAAATGAAACATGAATAAACATAAAACAAAAATAAGAGCTAAAATATAAAGAAAATTTAGAAATTTTTGGGCTACCACCCAAAGAGCGCTTGTTTATAGTCTTTAGCTGGACTGTTCCCTCATTATTCAAGATTTATTTGGAGGGTTGTCGAAGGTACAGTTGGTTCCCTTCACTATGGGTTCTCCCTAAAAGTATGGCTTCAGCCTTTGCTCATTCACTTTGAATGCTTCTGAGGTTTCACTCCAAATCTATATAGCTCCATGCGGGAAGACTTCCCTAACTTTAAAGGGTCCAGACCATCATGACCTCAACTTCCCTAGAAAAAGTTTTAAGCTAGAGTTGAAGAGTAGGACAATGTGTCCTTTTTTTTTTATTTCTTTTCTTGTTATACGTCTGTCATGCAATATTTTGGTTTTATCCTTAAAGATTTGGGCATTCTCATACGCATCCTACTTGATTTCGTCCAACTCATTGAGTTGTAGGAGTCTTTTTTCACTAGCAGCCTTGAGATCAAAATTTAGGGTTTGAATTTGAAGGAACGGAAGCGTGAAAAACACAAGTTTATACCATTGAATTCAAAAATTTTCACCTAGGGTTACAAGCATCATGCAAGATTTATTTTTATCTATTTGATTTCAATGATAAACAACATATTAAAACTCTTTCAATATGTTTTTGGATCTGTATTTGCCATTTAAGATTTTAAAATTAATCAGATTAATTTTAGAACCCTAGATTAAATCAAGAGCGATTACACTAACCTCTTGATGCACTGCAGCGTGTCTGCGCCTTTGAAATTCGTCTTCAGGACACCAGATGTTGTCCCTCTAGCTTGTCCACACCAAGAACACCTATGGCAGCCCTTGAACAGCTTCTAAAGCCTTTTCTATTAATTAGAAATTCAAGTTCTGCCTTTTAAGAGATTAGAGATGTAAACAGGACACTAGAAATAATTTCTAGTATTCTTAATTCAAGAGATTGATGGCTAATCTCTTTGAATTGATGAGAGATGAAGAAGAATAGAGGGAGGGCTGCAAAATGGCGTGACCAAGGAGTGTGGCTGCTGGTTGTATTTTATTTTCTCATAACAACACTTAAATAGCTAGGTTAACACATTAAACCCTTGCCACATGTCACCCTTTGATTAGCTCTAGGTTTAAGTGACCCAATCACATTGTTCCAAGTGTCAAACCTATATGTAATCTTGATTTTAATCATCTTACATGATTTAAAAACATTTGGCAAGCTTATGTGTTATGCCATGTGTCACCATCTCATGGTGCCACATGTCACACTGCAAAATGACCAAAATGCCCCTGTGTCTTAATTTTGAGTTCTCAACCCAAAATAATTATTTTTCTTCTTCTAATTAATTTATATCAAATATAAATTAATTAATTAATCTCTATTAATTAATTTCTCATTAATTAAATTCATATTTAAATACTTTAAATATAAATTTAACTTATATTATACATACAATAATCTAGATTTGGTTTCAAGTCATGCTAGGGACTTTGCAAACTAATTGCAAATCAAACCTATTTAATTAATCAATTAAACTCTTTAATTAATTAATTAAATTATATTTAATTAGGTGATAACTTGTGTATGTGTGTGACTTACTAGGCTCATCACTAATTGGCAATGAGACATGATATCAACTCTTAATATCATCAGAACTCTTTCTTACCATAAATGATTTCTCTAAATCATTTTATGAACCTTATAGACCATCGTTAACACCTAGCATAGCATGCCATGGCCATCCAATTAGTAATAAGGTTTACCTTAAATGAACCTATAATCATATGTTACCATGCACTAGAATCTCTCTGTTACAAAATCCCAACTCAAGCTGGTGTCATGGTTTATGTCAAACTCCATTTGCTATGAATATTATGTTCTCTTTTAATTCCAATTCTTGATTAAAAAGATTTTCTCATTAGAAACTCTTTTCTGAATAAATCTATCTGTCCTGGCCAGGAACTTGAAACATCAAGAACAATTAAATGAACATAGGATTTTATCTCTATTTACTTAGAGGAACAGATTCCATCTTGATCAACACCTACCTCCATATATAACTAGTAGGAGCCAACACATGCCCATATACCCATACACAGTACAAGTATGAAAGCAGTATCAAACTCAAACTACCTATATACAAGATAACTGTGCTATCTCAGGTCTAAAGATTATATGCACTGATATGATTTATGACAAAACATTGACAAGAGTAAACTCCATGAGCTTGTCATAAGTGTCACTGGTTCGGCCTACTTATCATTTATAAGTGCCTATCATGTTTGTTATATGGCATGAGACTCACCATTCCATCTTATTTATATCTCATATAAATAACTTGGGAACAAACATGAATACAATCTTTCTGGATAAGTCATGTCCTTATTATGAAGTATCCTCGATTGTGAACCTATTTATGATACTTCGTGCTAGAAATATTGTCACTCATATTCTTAACAACTTAAGAATAATATTTCTAACAAAATATCAATGGACCTTTTCTATTACACATAAATATATTATGTAAACGGAAAAGTGGAAATGCCTTTTATTAATAAAAATATGTACAAGATACATACTAAATGATATGCTCTATGGCATACTACTAACAGAATTGCCCAGTAAGCTCTGTGTTCAAGCTCGACAGGGAGGTGGCATGATTTTCCATAAACCAGGCAAAAGGGTGTTGTGCCAATTGGAGTTTTATATGCACTGCGGTATGCCCACAGTGTATCATCTAACTTCGCAGACTAATCCTTCCTTAAGCGGTTTACTGTTTTCTCTAGGATCCGTTTTAGCTCCCTAATTGAAATTTCTACTTGACCACTGGTTTGAGGATGATAAGGTGTGGTCACCTTATGAATTACTCAATACTTCTTCAATAGTGTTTCAAATTGTTGATTGCAGAAATAACTTTTTCCATCGCTAATTATTGCTCATGGTGTGCCAAATCTTGTGAAGATATTCTTCTTAAGGAACTTTGTGACCACTCTGGCATCATTGGTTGGCGTGGCTATTGCTTCTACCCATTTTGACACATAATCAACACCAACCAGAATATATTTATTTCCAAAGGAGGAGGGGAATGGGCCCATGAAGTCTATCCCCCACACATCAAATAGCTTTACCTCAAGTATACCGTTTAGTGCCATTTCATTCCTTTTGGAAATGTTACCTATTCTTTGGCATAGATCACAAACTAGCACAAAGGATCTCACATCCTTAAACAGATTAGGTCAGTAGAATCCTGCTTGAAAAATCTTAGCTACTATTTTTGTGCTACCAAATTGTCCTCCACATGGCGATGAATGGTAATGCTGAAGAATGCTCTCTCTATCCTCCTTCAGTATACATCGTCTTATCAGCCCGTCATTATATCTCTTGTACAACAAAGGTTCCTTCCATGTGTAGTATCGCACATCATGTAGGAATTTCTTCCATTACTAGTAAGACATGTTGGGAGGCAATACCTTACATACAAGAAAATTAACAAAGTCAATATACCATGGAGCTTGGGAGAATGTTAGTAATTATTCATTAGGAAATGAATCATCGATTGGCAAATCCTCAATGTCCCTTATGTCTTCCAATTTTAGTCTGGAGGGGTGGTCAGCTACTACATTTTTAGATCCCTTTTTGTCCTTGACTTCAAGATTAAATTCTTGCAAGAGTAAAATCCATCGAATCAACCTTGGTTTTGCTTCCTTCTTGTTCAAAAGGTACCGGATGGCAGTATGGTCTGTGAATACAATGACTTTCGATCCAATTAGATAGGATCTAAATTTGTCAATTACAAACACTACTGCTAAAAATTCCTTTTCTGTGGTAGCATAGTTGATTTGTGCATCATCAAGCGTCTTACTAGCATAATAAATGGCATGGAGCTTTTTATCCTTTCTTTGTCTGAGTACTACTTCAACTGCATAGTCACTTACATCGCACATCACCTCAGATGGTAGCTCCCAATCTAGTGGTTGCATTATTGGTACTGAAATCAAGGCTTCTTTGATCCTATTAAAGGAGACAAGGCAATTTTCATCAAAATCAAATTCCTTTTCTGTGGTAGCATAGTTGATTTGTGCATCATCAAGTGTCTTGCTAGCATAATAAATGGCATGGAGCTTTTTATCCTTTCTTTGTCTGAGTACTACTTCAACTGCATAGTCACTTACATCGCACATCACCTCAAATGGTAGCTCCCAATCTAGTGGTTGCATTATTGGTACTGAAATCAAGGCTTCTTTGATCCTGTTAAAAGAGACAAGGCAATTTTCATCAAAATCAAAGGGAACATCTTGACTTAACAAGTTGGTAAGTGGCTTAGCTATTTTGGAGAAGTCTTTAATGGATCTTCTGTAGAAGCCTGCATGTCCCAAAAAGCTTCGCACTCCTTTAACTGATGTTGGTGGTGGCATCTTTTCAATGATTTTGATTTTTGCCTTGTCAACTTCAATTCCTCTTTCTGATATCAAGTGTCTAAGAACTATACCTTCCTTTACCATGAAATGGCATTTTTCCTAATTTAGGACCAGGTTTGATTCTTCACATCTTTGCAACACTTTGGATAAGTTATCTAGGCAATCATCAAAAGTAGTTCCATAGACAGAAAAATCATCCATAAAAACTTCTATGATATTTTCAATATAATCGAAAAAAATAGCCATCATGCATCTTTGAAAAGTAGTCGGGGCATTACAAAGACCAAAAGGCATTATTCTATATGCAAAGGTTCCATAGGGGCATGTGAATGTGGTCTTTTCTTGGTCTTCTGGGTGAATAGGAATTTGGAAAAATCCTGAATACCCATCTAGATAACAAAATAGGAATGTTTCACTAGCCTTTCTAGCATTTGGTCTATGAAAGGGAGAGGGAAATGGTCTTTTCTGGTGGCACTATTCAATTTTCTATAACCTATGCACATGCGCCAACCAGTGACTACCATAGTAGGGATTAGCTCATTGTTTGCATTTTAGACGATAGTTGTCCCACCCTTCTTAGGCACTACATGTACTGGACTAACCCATTTACTATAAAAAAAAATTGGGTATATAATACCAGCATCTAGTAGTTTCAGAATTTCTTTCTTAACTATCTCTTTCATGTTTGGATTAAGCCTCCTTTGATGTTCAATAATGGGTTTACTATTTTTTTCCATAGGTATCCTATGCATGCAAATGGAAGGATTAATCCCCTTCAGGTCTTCTATTTTATGCCCTATATCTTTGCTATGGGTCCTAAGTACCCTTAATAATTTTTCCTCTTCTATGTCAGATAAGCTAGCATTGATAATAACAGGATATTCAGAATTTGAGTCTAAAAATGCAAACCTTAGTGTGGAGGGAAGAGGTTTTAGTTCTACCTATTTAATGTTTTCTTACAGCTTTCCTCTGGGTTGTTCTTCCTCTAACTCTTCTATCTCAAAAACTTGAGCCAATGGTAGAGGTGGATCTGCTGTCAAGGATTGTACACAAGCTGCAATTTATGTATTCTCATTCTCTACTTTGTGGTTATGCACAATGCATATTTCAAGAGGGTCTTCAGAATATTCTTTATGGAATTCCTCTTCAACTTGGTTGTCAATTATATCAACCTTAAAGCATTCGTTAGGTTCAAGTTTGTGCTTCATTGCGCTGAACAGCTTGAATTCCACCTCTTCATCTCCTACTTTGAGAGTTAACCGCCCATTTTTGACATCTATGATAGCTCCGACGGTTGCCAAGAAAGGTCTCCCTAAGATGATAGGGATTTAGACATCCTCTTCCATCTACAAGACAATAAAGTCAATGGGGATGAAGAATTTGCCCACCTTGATAGGGATGTTCTCTAGGATGCCCATAGGATATTTAACAAACCGATCAGCCAATTGCAGTGAAATTGTTGTGGGGTTCAATTCTCTGACCTCCAGCTTTTGACATATTAATAGAGGCATTAGACTTACACTTGCCCTAAGATCACAAAAGGCCTTGTCAATTTTTATATTACCGATGAGACAATGTATGGAGAAGCTTCCAGGATCTTTCAACTTTGGAAGCAATTTGTTTTTGCAGTATGGCACTGCATTCCTCTGTGAGAGCAACAGTCTCATAATCTTCCAGCTTTCTTTTTTTTTGACAAAATTTCCTTAAGAAATTTAGTATAGGATGGCATTTGAGAAAGTGCTTCAGTCAAGGGAATGTTGATGTAGAGTTTCTGTAAAACTTCTAAAAACTTCCAAAACTGCTTGTCCAATTTGGCTTTCTGAAATCTCTGAGGAAAAGGAAGAGGAGGCTGATATTACGACACCCCTCACCCGTTTACAGTATAGCCGAGTAATGTATGTCACATCCGGTGCCAGAGCATTTTACTTATCTTATTACATTTCCCAGAACTTAATTTGCTCATTTAATTGCTTTCATGTAAATTTTATATCATGAATTGAAATTTTGATTTTTTCAAAGTTGTGAAAATTTTACAAAAAATTCGGCAGAGTGCCGCTTAAAAATTAAGAAAACAGTTCTTCAAAACCTGTTAAAAACACTTCCAATATAGATATCATATCTACAACTCCAATAAAACTCAACACAATCTCATCAAATCTCAATATTTCATCTCAAACTCATAATTTCATATATAAATAATTTCATGCTCAATTTTTATTTATAAATAAAATATGGAAATCTCATTAATTACATAATTTACAATTAATTACAGGAGTTTACAATTTACATGGCAAAATAAAAGTCTAAGTACAAAATACAAAATATCTCATGAAAACTAGCAGTCCTACCCAAAACACTGTAGATGTGGTGACACTGTGCACTATGCAAATACGGATGCTCACCCAGTCTAGGGTCTATTGGGCTCTCTATCTATCTCACCAGTACCTACGCGTGGCAAAAAGCAACGCTCTAAGCAATACAGCTTAGTGGTGCCAATACAATATGAAAATAAACTAAAATAAATAAATGTGCAAAAATTTTGTTGTTATTTCATGCAGAATGAATTTATGGTAATTATTCGTAATATTATAAATTTTAATACTTTATGTGTTCATTATTTGGTTATAATTTATTAAGACTTGTTTTGGTTGCCCAAGTAACCTATACTAGTGACTGGACTGGATAAAAAGGTAAACTGGCACTGGGTACCAAGTACCTTGGGCCGTCACACCATCAGTCACAAAGTGTCTCAAGGTGTGCAACAGAATGGCTAATAAGCCATAGTAATCATCGGGCACAAGGCCAAGTATGTCAAGTGTATCAAAGTGGCCAAAAGCCATAATATTACCAAAATGGCCACAAGAGCCATAAATCATGGAATGGCATGAAGCCATATGCAGTACTGCTATCGAAACTCTATTGGCATGCCAACCTATCCAAACCAATCATACTAGGCATACTAGGGCTTGTTAACAAAGTTAATGGTTTGATTCTTTGTATTTGATACTTATGGGTTACTATTCACCTTACTATTCAAGCAAAAATATTGACTTTTTCTAAAATAATAGGTATGCTAATTCTAATTACACCAACATACCACATTTTGAATGTTATATGTATTGGCATTGGTTGCCAAATTCAGTTCAAAGTCCAATGGAAGTTATTTCAAATTTTCAGTTTTGGTTACTTAGGTTTACTGTTCCATTGGACCTTTCTACAGTGGAAATTTGGCTAAACTCTCTTCACCAAAGTTATTCCTTAATGTGTCTTCTTTAATTTTCTTTTTAACTCACTCAATTTGGAGTTTTGTAGCTCAAGTTATGCTATTTTTACTAAGTCTGGCAGGATTGGTTATTGTCCAGAATTTATGGGCAAAATTGGTTCTGGCAGTTTTAGTGTCCTAATTTTGGCTAGCAATTTGAATTGGTTATGATCAGAATTTGGGTTTCTGTTCTTCATGAAAGTTGTTCTATATTGTCTAAGCTTTCCATGGGTTTAAAAATCAGGTCATTTGGACCTCTCTACACAAAGTTATGGCCATATGAATAAACATTGTTCATTTGATCATTTTCCAGGTCCAGAATGTTGGTTACTAGGATTTAGGCAATTTTTAGGTCAACTTAAGTTAGTTTTCTGGGCAGGATTTCTTCATAAAAAATGTGTCATTATGTGCCTAATTTCACCTCCAATTGGCCTTGCACCAATTGGAGTTACATAATTCAAGTTATTGCAGCCCAACCATAGTGGACTTAAGTCTAGAAATTCTGGCACAATTGGGCAACATACTAATTCTAATTTCAATGCTACAATTGCTTTCATTTTAAGGTCCAACTTTATCAAATGGTCACTAATTGACCATTAGAACTCCATTTAAACATCAAAACACAAAATCCCTAATTCATTCACAAACCCTAACCCTCACCATCCTTAATTACATCCAACACATATAAATCAATATCCAATTTCAAATATACTCATCAAAAACCATTTCTGAGCAATTGAATTTAAACAAATCAACAAATCCCAACCTCCTCCCATGGCTGCCGAATTTCTGGATGTCCATACACATATATTTTATTTCAATTTCTTGCAATTTCTAACTCAATTTATGCTCTTAACATAAAATAAAAAGAGAGAGAATGGATAACTAGCACTAACCTCAATTGAAGAGTTCCTAAGCTTTCCCTAACTTCAAATTTTCCACTTCTTTTTGCTTCCTTAAGCTTGCCCAAGGTGCAAGGATAAATTTTAGTAAAGGGGGTAAGTGGTTTTATGGTGAATTTAAGTGGAAATTGGAGCTTTGGTTGAAAGAAAATGGTGGACTATTCTCTCTCTCTCTCTCTCTCTCTCTCTCTCTCTCTCTCTCTATGGTTCGGCCACAACAGGAAGAAGAAGATGGATGATTGTTTTTTTTTTCTCCAATTTTTGACTTCTTTTCTTCTTTTTACTAAGGTTTAAGTATGCTTGTTGAGTTTTGAATGGTTAGCACATTTTTATTGTATCATGCTTGCATATGCATGATGTCATAATTAAGCTTTTACTTTTATTTTCTTTTTCTTTCTTTTCTACTCATTTTTAATTAAATTTTTAGCCATATTTATTCATACTTTAGGATATTAACCTCACTCACTTAAATGGACATGTTGGACAAAAATCACCTCTGAAGGCGAAATGACCAAAATGCCCTTCATTCTGCTCATTGAGCTAAAATTCTCTTTACAGATTTATAAAATTTTTTTGGCATTATTTTGTCATCGAAGACTCAATAACTCTCCACTGGAGTCTCAAAAATTATTTCACAGGGTTTTCCCAGGGGTCTAAGGTCGCTAACTGTCTTCATAGTTATTTCCCGTTAGGTCACCCATCATCGGAGCACCGACTCGTTTAACCTTAGTGTATTTCATTACTTAAAATTTTCCTTAATTTTTCTTATCATTATTTAGTTTTTTTTTATAACTCTTCACTCTAGTTTAAATATGGTTTCAGACATTCTGGCTGTCTGGACAAACATTAGTCACCGAAACAGTAGAATGTACGGACTTGCTAAAGTGAGGGTGTTACAGATATGGCTTTAGTAGTTTCTTTTTCTTTCTTGCTTCCTCTTCCTAGTCCTTTTTGGGTTTTTCCTCTTTCTCCTTTGCTTGGCTTTTAGATTTTTCAGAAGTTTTCTCAGTTGGTTCTTCTTCTGACTATTCTAGAACTCTTCCACTCCTCAATGTAACTGCCTTACAATGCTCCTTTGGGTTCATCTCTGGTTGACTAGGCAATTTACCAGCAGCCTTGTTTGAAGAATTTGCTTGCTGAGCAATTTGATTTTCAAGCATCTTATTGTGGGTGGCAAGTTGGTCCATCCTGAAAGCTAGCTATTTGATCATTTCATTCTGTTATTGCCGGGCTACTAGGAAGCCTTCCATCATGGATTCCATAGTCAACTTTGGTTCAGGACATTGGTTCTGAGGAGGTGGCAGTGGCTGTGTAGGATTTGGTCCCCTATTCTAAAATCCTGGGGGTGGTCTGTATTCTTGTTGTTTGTTCATTAGCTCATTCTGTAAATTGGACCATGAGAAATTAGGGTGGTTCCTCCATCCAGGGTTGTACGAATTTGAATATGGATTATTGGGCTGCCTCTGGTTGAAGTTCCCTCCGTTATTCACATAGTTCATCTGTTCTGTGGAGAGTTCATTGAAGTTGTTACATTCAGAATTCATATATCCTTCTCCACTACTATCATAGTATTGGTTGTTCATCCCTATAGCATTGGCTTGCATTCTGTCAAGCCTTCTTGTGAGCTGGTCAAATTGAGCATTTATCATGCTTAGGGCATCCACTTCCAGGATCCTTGCCATTCTCCTTGTATCCCCTCTTTCATTTAACCACTCGTAGTTGTGATACACGACCCTTTCCAGAAGTTCAAGTGCTTGTCCACTATTTTCTCTATCAGGTCACCTTCTGCAACTAAATCTACTGTGCTCCTTGTAGAGGGTAGTAGCCCATTATAAGAGTTTTGAACCAGGAGCCAAGCCTCTATGCCATGGTGTGGACATTCTCTCTGTAGGTCTTTATATCTCTCCCATACATCATAGAGTGATTCACCTTCCTTTTGCCTAAAGGTGTTGAGTTCAAACCTCAATTTTGTAGTCTTTATGAGTGGGAAATACCTTACTAGAAAAGCTTGTGAGAGGTCTTCCTAAGTGGTGAGTGTTCCAGCTATTTGAGAAAGTAACCACTTCATTGCTCTATCTCGAAGGGAAAATGGAAATGCTCTGAGTCTTATAACTTGATCAGAGACTCCATTCAACTTGAATGCGTCACATAGGGCAAGAAAGCATTAGAGGTGGTAATGTGGATCTTTTATTGGTGAACCCCCAAACTGGGTCTATTGGATCATCTGGTGCCATGTCGGTTTTAATTCAAAATTGTTGGCATCCACTGTGGGTCTTGTAACACTAGGTTGGAATTCTTATATAAATGAAGCTCTATAGTCTTTCAAGAGTCTTGGCTTATTATTGTTGTTATCAGCCATGATTGGAGTTTCTGGATTTTCTTGATCTTGTTCTTGGTGTTTCCTTTCTCTCCCGATTGCTCTCAGAGTTCTATCTATCTCGTGATCCAAGTCCAAAACTTCTTCTTCTGTCTTTGCTCTGGTCATGCACCAGACCAAATGCCTGAGAGAAAATAAAAGAAATAAAACAAATTAAATAAAACTAAATAATAAATATAAATGCCTAAACTAGCTAAATTGCCTACCACTTAATATTACTAAAGCTAAATTCCCCGGCAACAGTGCCAAAAACTTGTTTGCTGGTTTCACAACCACCGCAAGTGCATGGATCGCTAACAAGTAATAGAGTAGTGAGTAGAGTATCGTTCCACGAGGAATTTAATTAGTAAGTACTAAACTACACAGCAATTTTGACTGTCTAGGCTACCAATTAAAATGGGAGAGTGAATTGAATCTATCTTGGATGTTGGAAATTAACCTTGAATAAAACTGTCTATTAAAACAATTCCAAAATTAAGATTTTGTACTTTAACCTTATTATGGATTTTAATCTTATTTATTCATTGGATTAAGTATCGTTACTTTGATGGAAATTAATCCTAAGATATCTTAAGTCCTCTCTCAAGGCACCTAAGGTGTGTTTCGATTAGAGCTAAACCCTACTTTCGTTAGTGATTAGTCCTAATAAGAACCCTTTAAGATTTATGATTAATTATGGAGCTCCATAAAGGTCATCAGCCTATCTCTAGGTAAGATTTTCTAGGTTCAAAATCCCATTTTCTAATATTAATCTTTACCTTTCAGTCCTTCAATTAATATTTATAATCAATATTAAGTTGGCACCGATATGTAGCATGCATTTAGCTCACAAGAAATTGAATCAAAAAACAAAACTCAATTCCAATAAATAAAACTCAAGATAAATCCATAACAGTGATTACGAGTGTTACTCTCCTAATTCCAAAATTAAGAGATTACTCACTCATGGTGAGTTTAACAAAC
Source organism: Hevea brasiliensis (assembly GCF_030052815.1). Classification (NCBI taxonomy): domain Eukaryota; kingdom Viridiplantae; phylum Streptophyta; class Magnoliopsida; order Malpighiales; family Euphorbiaceae; genus Hevea; species Hevea brasiliensis. Next base: position 47,065,280 of record NC_079500.1, on the reverse strand, counting down.
ATAATAGAAATAAAATAAAAGAACATGAAATATCCACTTAAAGAAATAGAATAAAAGAACCAAAGAGAATCTGTAGCTTTGATCTTGTGAAACTTCAGCTGAGGGTTCTTCCTTAATGCCGATGCACTATTCTTCTAGACAGCTGTGTGAAAAATAGTAAAGGTGATATTGTCTGATTCCCTTTCCTCTGCTTTATGTTGCTTCTATTTATATACAATGTCTAGGGTTAGGTTTTCAGAGTTCTAGCAGCATTAGAAGTCTCTTTTTTTTTTTATCAAAAATTAGAGCTGGAGCCAAATTAGGAAACTGGCTGTTGCGTGATACACTGCCCGTGTGTCACTACACGACCAAGGCCGTGTAACTTACTGGAGCTTGAATTGTTGCATCTTGTATCGAGACAAGACTTTACACAGACCTCAGGTAGTTACATAGGCCTGATTACACAGCCCGTGTACTTTTGTACTTTTGAGAAATCTTCAAGACTGGCCCGGTAGAGACTTACACGAGTCTTTATAATTTACACGGGTCATGGTACACGGCCCGTGTGCTTTGTTTCTTCCTTGGTTCTTTGGCTTTCTCTTAACAGTAGGTTACATGGGTCTGTGGCTTTGCTTACATGACCCGTGTAAGGTGTATCAGCAACACTTCTTTATCCTTTGGTCTTTCCAAGCTTTCTTCTTTGCTCCTATGCCTTAGAACTTCATCAAAACACCTGGAAACATACAAAAAACGTAGAATTCAGAGCTTGGCAATGAAATTTACAAAAATTGATGAAATTGATGATTATGCATGGTTTTACTTATCTAAATGCTATGAAATATTATACAAATGTACTTAAGAATATTTATATAATACAAGTGTATCAAATACCAGTGGACCATCCCAGAACATAGCCAATATTACAGTTGATCAATATTTTCAAACGATTCGAACATGTTCCAAGTAGTAGAATTTGAAAAGGTAAACGTGAACTCAACTTTTGTGGTTTTTACCTATTTTTATGCTAGTTGATTAATCTATAAAATATTATTGACTTAGTTAAAGTAAGTGAAATGAATTTAATTAATACAAAAATAATGTAGAGGACCTCCAGAAAGATTTTCATAAGTTTTAAAGTAGTGAAAATAATTAATTGGACTGTAAAAAAGTTAGGGACCAGATTAGAGATTGACCAACTAGACTATTATGTGGTGTATATGTGTCACACCTTATCCCTTGTAAGGCACGACATGTTCCCGTAATATACCTAATGAATTACCGAACTCCACTTACTGATAACCCATTAGTTATACTACAAAGGATTTTAAAATAAACCATAGCTTTTTATCTTATCAATTCTTTTGCGGAAAATTGCATGAGAATAGTTAAAATTCCATGTAAACATTCATTGGAAATAATGATAGACTAAATATTGTAAAAGTTACATTTTCATCAGTCTCAAAGTAAAATACAAAATAGTTGCAAACTCAAAATGTGATAGCAATGCAATGCTTTTAAATACAAACTGCTCAATATCCGTACATCCATACATATAGGTAAAAAATACATCCAAAGAAATCACAAGGGTATACCTAATGTAAATACCCATAAACAATACCAAAATGCTTCTTTCAAGTCTCTCACTAGGCAGCCTTCTCTTTTCCCTTACCTGCGACAGCATAAAGAAGCTATTGCTGAGTATATCACTCAGTGGTGCACAACTAGTAACTTTAAAACTTAGGGTAAAACGCAATTTGTTAAAGCATAATAAATCACATTTTTTTTAAGCATGAAAACTTCACAATAGTTCTAAGTCCAAAAAGGCCATTTATTGGAATAAAATTTCAAATGAGAAATCACACTTCATAAATCACAATTCACAAAGCATTAGTGTTGCCAACATTAACACACTGTTTAGGCCATGGCACAAAATTTTACGATCAGTGCCGTGTTGTACACCACAATAAAACAATCTCAACCTCACTAACCGTTATTAATGAGGGAAGGGCTAGCTAGCTAATGAGTACTCATGTAGTCTTACCCCACTAACCGTTATTAGTGGGAGACATAATCAATATCAATTATCAACCCCAAGTAGCCATTACTACTGGGGAGTTCCGAAAGGGATTGTCATGCTAACTGTGGTTTCAAAACAATTTCCAAAAATTTCCCACTCAACAATCACATTTATAAACCAATAAACACATTTAAATTCATCACAATATTCATATAAAGGTGGCAATACCCAAATTTCTTAAATGCAAGAGAAAAATCATATTTCAGTCAAAGTAAACTTGTTCAAAGCAAACTCATTCAATTTAACACATTCCAAGCAATTTACAAGTTTAAAAACGAAGAAAAGGTTAATTGTGCACAAACCTTCAATGCTCTCCTTTCTCTTTACTCACTATTCCTTGTCTGTCCTAACCTCTTTCTCTATTGAAAATACACAAATAGAATGTCTCAATACACATCTCAATTGCTGCCAAGAACTCATTACATGAATGTCTAATGCATCCAAAATTAGCTTTGCAAAATTTAGAGAGTTTTGGTTTTGGGCAGCTTGGTGTCCCAATCTTTGAACTCAATTTTTACCTAGTTTCGATCATAATTTGGTGAGGTCTTCTTCATGAAAATTGTTCATCTGGGTCTCAACTTTAGTTTCCTTTTTGAATTGCCTAATTCGGAGCTGCGTAGCTCAAGCTATGGCTAAAACATGGTTACTGTTTACGTTACAATTCACCCTGCAGTTTCAGTTTTAGCAGATTGAACGATCCAAATTCGTTCATCAATTTGATAAAATTAAGTCCATAAATTGGTCTAATGTTCTTCACACGAAATGTTCTACTATGTCTTTGGTTTCTATCGGTTCAAGAATCGCCTAAATTGAAGTTTTCTAGGGAGAGTTATGGCCATGCAAAATTTACTGTTCATATGATAAATCTGCAGATTCTAGATTTTCTGCAGATTTGATGATTCAACTTTGCTTAGCAATTTGATTGTGTTAAGTCCATAATTTGGCCTTAAGTCCCTCATATGAAATGTTCTACTATGTTTTAAGTTTCCATTGATTCAAGAATCACTTAAATTGGAGTTTTCTAGTGAGAGTTATCGTGATGCAAAGTGTACTGTTCACGTGCCTAATTCTGCAAGTTCCAAAATTTTGTCTCCAAGTTTAAGTCAAGTTTTAGGCAATTTCTGGGCAGTTTTTGGGTTGGGTCTCTTTATAAAAATTTTAGCCCTATGTCTTAAGTTTCATTTCCAATTGGTTTCTCACCAATTGGAGTTATGCTTAATTTATGGGCTGTCAAACACACTGAACTTAGTGTGCAAATTCTGCCCTAGGTTCAAATTTTCATTTCTTCAATTATTCCCACTAACCAACCTCAATTCACATTTAATTCACCCAAAATGATTATAATTTAGCATTGACACATCAATGACACTTCCTAGCACAAACCCCGCAATTTTCAAACACCAAAGTTTGTAATTTTTCCTAATCCTACCATTTCATTACTTCCATTCATCAACTCAATGTCAATTCAAACTAAATAAGCCTCAAATGATCATAATTTAACACTACATACACCAATTTCACTCTTTAGCACTAAAGCTCTAATTTTCCTATGAACCCTAATCTCCCATAATTAAATTTATACACATTTCATGCAATTTCTTTGCCCCAATTATGTATACTACTTCAACTAAGCTTAATCTCATCATCAATTTCATTCGAAGACATCAAATCCTAACTTTTCTCCAATTTGGCTAAAACCCTAGTTTAGATTCCATACATGTTTTCTTTCATTTTCTTATGAAATTTCATCACAATCTAACTTAATTTAAGGTTTGTATAACTAAATGAGCATTAAAGAACTTACCTTTTGATGACTTCCTTCCAACTTCCCAAATCTTCAATTTTCTTCTAATCTCTTGTTTCTCCTTGCTTTTAATCTCTCAATCAAAGATCTCTTTGATGTTTACTATAAGTTAGATGGAAAACTCATGAAAGATAAGTAAGGGATTGAACTTGGAGGATGGGTGTCTATGGAGGAGGAAGAAAGAAGAAGAAAGAAATAATGAAAGAGGGAGAGGGGAGGTGGGGCGGCATGAATGGGAGAGGAAGGGAGGGTTTTGTCTTCTTTTATACCTATTTTATTTCTTTTAATTAACAATTGAATTTAATTATCAAAAGTCCATAAGTCATAATTTTAAATTTTGTCTTAATGAAAATGAAAATTTAAGTTTTCATTTCTTAAATTTCCCCTTACACATTTTTACTTGAATTTTTGCTCAAAATTTTATTCAAAATTCAATTTATTATTTTCATTTACTTAAATTGACATTTTGATCAAAAATCAACTCTTAAAGTGAATTGACCAAAATGCCCCTTATCGGGTCATAATCCCTCTTTTACAATATACTTGGTGAGTCCTTATATTTTTAGGTCACTTGAATTTTTATTGTGTCTATCTCAATTAATTTTTTATTTATTTTTTGTCCTCTAGGTGTCTTTAATAGTGCTAGTCACGGACCAAAAATGGTACTATTTATAACTCGGAGGTTCGAGGTGTTACAATTCTCCCCTCCTTAAAAATAAATTTCGTCCTCAAAATTTACCTAGTCTCAGTCTCTGAATAGCTGTGGGTGCTGTCTCCTCATATTCTCCTCATGCTCCCATGTAGCCTCTTGGCCTGAATGATGGTTCCATAGCACTTTCACTAGAGGTATTTGCTTGTTCCTCAGCTGCGTCACCTCATGTGCCAAGATCTTTATGGGCTCTTCATTATATGTCAGGTCTGGATTGGCCTCAATCTCCTCTACTGGCAAAATGTGAGAGGGCCCTAATCTGTACCTGCTCAACATGGAGACACGAAAGATATTGTGAGTCTTTTCCAACTCCAGAGGAAATGCAAGTCTATATGCCAATGGACCTACTCTTTCCAGAACCTCATACGACCCAATGAAGCGAGGACTTAGTTTCCCCTTTCTACCAAACCTCATGATCCTTTTCCATGGGGAAACTTTCAATAACACCTTGTCACCCACACTGTACCGAATATCTCTTCTCTTTAGGTCAATGTAGGACTTCTGTCTATCCGTTGCAACTTTGAGCCTGTCTCTAATGAGCTTAACCTTTTCTTTCATCTACTGCACTAATTCTAGGCCAATCAACTTCCTCTCGCCCACTTCATCCCAACACAAGGGAGTTCTATACTTTCTGCCATAAAGTGCTTCGTATGGAGGCATCTCGATGCTTGACTGATAACTGTTATTGTAGGCAAATTCAATTAAAGGCAAGTGTGTGTCTCAACTCCCTTCAAACTCAATCACACAGGCTCGAAGCATATCCTCCAAAATTTGAATGATCCTTTCAGATTGGCCATCTATCTGTAGATGAAATGCTGTACTGAAGTTTAATCTAGTTCCTAGGGCTTTTTGGAGACTACCCCAGAATCTAGAAGTGAACCTTGGGTCTCTGTTCGACACAATAGACACTGGCACTCCATGTAACCTCACCACATCATCAATGTATATTTTGGCCAATCTTTCCAAGCTGTAATCCATCCTCACTGGCAAAAAGTGTGTAGACTTGGTCAATCTATCAATAATAACCTAAACTGCATCATGATTCTTTTATGTACGTGGAAGTCTTGTCATGAAATCCATAGTGATTCTTTCCCATTTCCACTCGGGAATTGGCAACAGCTATAGCAACCCTGCAGGCACTTGGTGTTCTGCCTTTGCTTGCTGATAAGATAGGCATTTGGCAACATTTTCTGCAATGTCTTTCTTTATTCCTCACCACCAATAGTGCTCTTTCACACTTCTGTACATTTTGGTTCCACCAGGGTGCATTACAAACAGTGAATCATATGCTTCCTTTAAAATGATCTGCCTCAGTTCAACATTCTCTGGAATGCACATTCTGCCCTTATATAACAACAAGCCCTCATCATTTACTGATAATTCTGGTTTCTTGCCATCCCGAGCCTCTTCCATCAACTTCAAATACTTATCATCCTTCTGTGCAACTACTTTAATTTGTTCTACCAGCATTGGCTTCACTTGCCAAGTAGCTACCATCTGACCATCTTCATTAATCTCCAAATTAGCATGCAATTCCCTTAACTCATGCACCATGGACAATGGAGAAACCCTCAAACCAGCCATAGTCTTGCTACTTAAAGCATCAGCTACAACATTTACTTTTCCAGGCTAATAGTCTATCAAGCAATCATAATCTTTTATCAGCTCTAACCATCTCTTCTGCCTCAAATTTAACTTCTTTGTGTGCCCAAGTACTTCAAACTTTTATGATCTGTGTATATATAACATCTCTCTCCATACAAGTAATGTCTCCAAATCTTTAAGGCAAAGACAATGGTTGCCAGCTCCAAGTCATGTGTAAGATAATTCCTCTCATGCGGTTTAAGCTGGCATGAAGCATAGGCAATGACATTCCTGTCTTGCATCAACACACAGCCCAATCCGTTATGAGAACCATCACTGTATATGGTATACTCCTTACCCAAAGTGGGCAAGGTTAAGACTGGAGCTTCAGTTAAACACCTCTTTAACTCATCAAAACTTTCCTAGCACTGATCAGTCCATTAAAATTTTACATTCCTCCTAAGTAGCTTGGTCGGTGGAGCTGCTAGCATGGAGAATCCCTTCACAAACCTTCGGTAATACTCGGCTAAACCAAGGAAACTTTAAACTTCCGTGACATTTCTAAGTGGCTTCCAATTAAGAATGGCTTCTACTTTGCTAGGATCCACGTGGATACCTTCTGCAGATACAATATGCCCTAAAAATGTAATCTCCTTTAGCCAAAACTCACATTTTGATAGTTTGGCATACAACTGTTTCTCCCTCAAAGTCTGCAATACTATCCTTAAGTGCTTGTCGTGTTCCTCTGCATTCTTTTAGTACACCAATATATCATCAATGAACACTACGACAAACTAGTCCAAATATGGCCTGAAGATATTATTCATCAGACCCATAAAAGTAGTTGGAGCATTAGTTAACCCGAATGGCATTACCAAGAACTCATAGTGGCCATATCGAGTCCTAAAGGCAATTTTAGGAATACTTTGCTCCTGCACCCTCAACTGGTAATAGCCCGATCTCAAGTCAATTTTGGAGAATACAGTTGCATCCTTCAACTGATCAAACAAATCATCAATCCGTGGCAAAGGATATCTATTCTTTATGGTCACCTTATTCAATTGTCTGTACTCTATGCATAGGCGGAGAGTACCATCCTTTTTCTTCACAAATAATACTAGTGCTCCCTAAGGTGACACGCTAGGGTAGATGAAATCCTTATCTAACAATTCCTGCAATTGCACCTTCAACTCTTTCAACTTACCAGGTGCCATCCTATAAGGAATGATGGAGATTGGCTCCACACCAAGCATAGACTCAATTTCAAACTGCACCTCTCTTTCTAGAGGCAATCCCGATAATTCTTTCGGAAAGACATCCGGAAAATCCCATATCGTAGGAATATCTTTAAGATCTGGACTCCCAACCTGGGTGTCTATCACATGAGTTAGATAAGCTTCACATCCCTTTCTAATCTGCTTTCGAGCAAATGCAGCTGAAATGATGTTGGATGGCAATAACTGCCTCTCCCCGTGTATCACTATGTTTACATACTTTGGAAAACCAAAAGTTACTGTCTTCAGTCTACAGTCGATCATAGCATGATGCCTGGCTAACCAATCCATGCCCAAGATGATATCATAATCTCGGAAGGGCATTTCAATTAAGTCTGATAGGAATGTATGTCCTTGGATCACCAAAGGACAATCTTCATACAATTTGTTCATCGTAACCTCTTGTCCTAACGGACTAGTCACTAGCACATCATAATCCAATTTCACACAAGGAATAGCAATAGAGCATGCAATACTGGCACTAGCATAAGAATGTGTAGAACCAGGGTCAAACAGCACATATACATCTCTATCAAAGATGGAGAAAGTACTAGCTACAACATCTGATGTCTCAGCTTCATCCCTCTGGAGCATGGTGTACACCCTGACTGGTGCACCTGTAACACCCTCCCGATAACAACTCCGTACATTCTACTGTTCCGGTGATCGGTGTCGGTCCGGACAGCTAGAACGTCCGGAAAAATAATTAAACTTAAGTGAGGGACCATAATTAACTCAAATATTAATAAGAAACACTTAGTAAAATTTTTAAAAATAAAATACAACCAAGTCAAATGAGTCGGTGCCCAAGCGATGGGTAACCGGAGGGAAGTTGCGGTTCTCGCAACGAGGAGCCCTAGACCCGGGGCAAAAATTATACAAAAATTTTTGGGACTCCAAAAAAGGGTTATTGAGGTTCCCATGGCATTAGAATGCCAAGAAAATACCTAGGAAAATTTTTCAATCGGTACAGACAATTTTGACCCGTTAAGCCAAACGGAGGGCATTTTGGTCATTTTGCCTTCAGAGGTGATTTTTGGCCGACTTGTCCAGTTGAGTAAATAATTAATATGACATAAAATATGAATAAACATTACTAGAAATTAAATTGAAATTGAGTAGTGATGAAAAGAAAAGAAAAATCAAAGAAAAGCTCATTTATGACATCATTGTGATGTCATTTAAAACTCACCAACCAATCACAAGCTAATAAACTTTCTTAAATACTTAAAAGAGACAAAATGAAGACCAAAATAATTAAATTACAGCTGCCTTCTTCTTCTCCAATTCCAGCCGAAATCTCTCTCTCTCTCAACCTCCATTAAGCCTCACTTCCCAAGCTCCCTTTCTCCTTTGTTTCCACCACTAAACCCTAAACCCCTTCATTAAAACTTAATCACACCTCTTGGGGAATTGAGACCTGAAATTGAAAAATTGTTGAGATCTTGATATTGAGTTTTGTGATGATATTGGAGTTGAGGATGAATGAATTTGTTTATTGGAAGTGTTTTTAACAGGTTCCGAAGAACTGTTTTCTCCCTTTTTAGCCGGTACTCTGCCGGATTTTCTATAAAATTTTCGGAACCTCAAATAAGTAATAATTTCGGTAAATGGCTTAAAATAAATTATATTTCACAAAGTATATTCAAAAGCATGATATAAATCAATTAAGGTATATTAGAGTGTGCCAGTACACCGTGTGGCATTACTTACTCGGGTATACTGTACATGGGTAAGGGGTGTCACATTTAGTGGTATCAGAGCATGGTTTAGGCATTTCTGGGCCTAGATTGAGTCCATACCATGCATTGCATTTGTAAGAGTCGAGGTGACACTAACGCAGATCTGTTTATCTTTCTTATTTTGAATAGGATATGGACCCTTCATCTCAGAGAGCCGTTGAGGAGGAAGTGGAGAGTCATACTCCACCTGCAGCAGCTGAGACTGGGGGCATGAGAGATTCTGCTCCACCAGCTCAAGCAGAGCCTGCTCAGCCTCCACAGGCCATGTTTCAACAAATGGCCGAATTCTTTAGACAAATGGCAGGGGTAATGCCAGCACCACCACCACCACCACCAGCTCCACAGCAGAAATCACACCTGGAAAGGCTAAGGAAGTTTGGAGCTGTGGACTTCTATGGCAAGAGAGAAGACGACTCATTGCGGTAGAATTGGTTGAGCAACAGCAGAGTACTAAAACAACTCCACTTGCACTCGAGCAAAACACGAAGTCGCCATCTCTTTACCGCAAGATGATGCATATGAGTGGTGGGACACCGTGTCGATGAAGTGCAGCCGGAAGTCAGAACTTGGGACTTCTTCCTCTCGAATTCAAGAAGAAATATGTGGGTACTGTATACGGAAGAGAGAAGAAGAGAGTTTATTAACTCGAGGCAGACAGTCGGTGGCGAATATGAGAAGGAGTTTGTTCGATTAAGCCGTTATGGAAGGGAGATAGTCCCTAATGAAGTGAAAGGTGCAAGAGATTTGAAGAGGGACTAAATGACAACATCAAGATCCAGCTCACCGCCTTGGGAATCACAGAAATTTACTAAGTTAGTGGAAGCTGCAATAAAGGTGGAAAAAGTAAGAATCGGAGCAGACTAGAAGAGAGAGACAGCAGAAGAGGACCGGTCGCCTAGTTCAGCTCTGCATTTGGGAAGAAGTTCAAGGGTCCTCCCGCACGAGTTCAGCTCACCACAGGTGGTCGTGGTCGGTCTCATGGGCCCAGCCACGATTCACCCCTAGGAGAGGTCACCCACACCATCGGGGCGCCTCTCGAGGATGGGGTTCAGGGGACCAGCGCCAACATCCTCTGCATGTCCGCATTGCACGAAATGGCACAAGGGGGAATGTTGAGAGTAATCGGTGCTCGCTTGAGGTGTGGGTCAACAGAGCATCGCTGAAGAAGCGCCCACGAGAACTACTACACCTGCTCTAACACAAGCGAAAGACCGCTCCCGCACCACGAGAGGTAGAAAATCGCAGATCGGACGCGGTGGGACCATCACGAGGCTCATCCGAGCGGCAGAGAGGCCATATAATGGACCACCCGCGAAATTATGCCACGAGAGCTCAAGAGGAGCAAGATGCCGGGACGTCATCGAGTGCGTTCTCCTCTACAATACTCCTGCATGCATTGGTAGATCCAGATCTACTCATTCCTACATTTGCATCAACCTACCCGTAGAAAAAGGGATGCGATAGGGGAGAGTGACCAAGACATTCGGTCACTAATCCATTGGGTCACAGCAGTAGTGGTGAACAAAGTATACAAGGGTTGCCGTTAAGGATTCAGGGTATGAATTCTTGGCACTGATTGAGTTACCTTTCCATGAGTTTGACGTGATTTTGGGAATGGACGGTTGTCACGTCATCAGCAATAGTTGATTGCAAATTGAAGAGAATTTCTAAAAACTTCAGAGGGTAATGAGATCACGGTTGTGGGGAAAGGATGATTTCTTGTCCAATGTCATCTCACCACGATTGCAAGAAGAATGATGAGAAAAGGTGTGAAGCCTACCTAGCACATGTGGTGGATACTAGGCGTGCTAAGCCAAACACGAGTGACATACCCACAGTGAGAGACTTCCAGGTATTTCTGAAGAGTTGCCCGGTTTGCCACCGTAAAGGGAAGTTGAATTTGCTATTGAGACAACTGCCGGCACAAAGACCCATTTCCATTGCTCCTTATAGGATGGCACCCATCGAATTGAGGAGTTGAAAACTTCGGTTGCAAGAGTTGCTTGATAAGGGGTTCATACGCCCAATGTGTCACCATGGGGAGCTCGGTCTTGTTTGTGAAAAAGAAGGATGGGACTTTGAGACTATGCATCGATTACCGGCAGTTGAATAAAGTGACTGTGAAGAACAAATATCCGTTGCCTAGAATTGATGATCTGTTTGATCAGTTGAAGGGAGCAGGAGTGTTTTCCAAGATTGATATCAGATCAGGATATCATCAGTTGAGGGTGAAGGATGCAAATGTGCCAAAGACTGCATTTAGGACCCGATATGGGCATTATGAGTTCCTAGTGATGCCCTTTGGCTTAACAAATGCACCAGCGGCATTCATGGACCTTATGAACCGTATCTTCCATCCACACTTAGATCGGTTCGTAGTGGTCTTTATTGATGATATTTTGGTGTATTCCAAGACCAGGGAAGAACATGATGACCAATTGAGGATTGTTCTGCAAACCCTAAGAGAAAAGAAGCTGTATGCTAAGTTGTCCAAGTGTGACTTTTGGCTGAATGAGATTGCATTCCTTGGACACATAGTGTCAGCTGATGGGATTAGGGTGGATCCCAAGAAAATAGAAGCAGTGATGGAATGGAAGCCTCCCAGAAGTACAACTAAGGTCAGAAGTTTCTTGGGGCTAGCTGGGTATTATAGAAGATTTGTGAAGGGATTTTCCCTAATAGCTGCTCCAATGACCAAGCTGTTACACAAGAATGTCAGATTTGACTGGAATGACAAGTGTCAGACCAATTTTGAGAAGTTGAAGGCTATGTTGATAGAGGCACCAGTGTTAACACAGCCAATGTCAGGAAAAGACTTTGTGGTCTACAGTGATGCCTCACATAATGGGTTAGGGTGTGTATTGATGCAAGAGGGGAAAGTAATCGCCTATGCTTCCAGACAGTTAAGGCCACATGAACAGAACTACCCTACCCATGATCTAGAGCTTGCAGCAATTATCTTCGCACTGAAGATATGGAGGCATTACTTGTATGGTGAAAAGTGTTACATTTACACGGACCACAAAAGCCTAAAATACTTGCCAACCCAGAAGGAGCTCAACCTTAGACAGAGACGATGGATTGAATTCCTGAAGGATTATGACTGTGTAATTGACTACCATCCTGGGAAGGCAAATGTAGTTGCTGATGCTTTGAGCAGAAAATCCATGACAGCTTTGAGATCATTGAATGCCCGTCTATCTTTGATTCGAGATGGAGCTATTTTGGCTGAGTTGCAAGTGAGGCCAAACCTGTTACAGCAGATTTTAGATGGGCAAAAGGCAGATGAAAAGTTAATGGCTATTATGAGCAAAATCTCAGAGGGAAAAGCAAATGACTATGGGGTGAAAGCAGATGGGTGTCTGTATTACAAAGGAAGACTGTGTGTACCTGATAATGGGGAATTGAAGGCCAGTATTCTAAAAGAGGCACACACTAGTGTATATGCTATGCACCCAGGAAGTACAAAGATGTATCATGACCTGAAGCTTCAGTATTGGTGGCCTGGTATGAAGAGGGACATAGCTGACTATGTGACTAAATGCTTGACATGTCAGCAAGTCAAGGCAGAACATCAAGTTCCATCGGGTTTGCTACAGCCTATACGCATACCTGAATGGAAGTGGGATCGGGTCACCATGGATTTTGTAAGTGGTCTACCTCTCACCCGGAAGAAACATGATGCAGCATGGGTGATAGTTGATAGATTGACAAAGTCAGCACACTTTCTGCCAGTTAGGACTGACTACTCACTGGAGAAGTTAGCAGAATTGTATATCAGTGAGATAGTTAGACTACATGGAATTCCACTTTCCATCATATCTAATCGAGACCCAAGGTTTACATCGAGATTCTGGAAGAAGTTGCATGAGTCCTTGGGTACACAACTCCATTTCAGCACAGCTTTCCATCCTCAGACGGATGGGCAATCAGAAAGAGTAATCCAGGTAAACAATTGAAACCAATGAAATTGATACAAATATTGAATTAAAATGATAACAATAACGTGAAATATATGTCAGGTCCTTGAGGATATGCTGAGGAGTTGTGTCATTGAGTTTGAGGGAAGTTGGGATAGATACCTCCCACTGGCAGAATTTGCATACAACAATAGCTACCAAGCTAGTATCCAAATGGCCCCGTATGAAGCGCTGTATGGGAGAAAATGTAGAACTCCAGTGTGCTGGACTGAATTGGGCGAAGATAAATTGGTGGGGGCAGACCTGGTGAAACAGACTGAGGAAAAGGTAAAACTAATCAAAGCAAATCTCAAGGTTGCCTCAGACAGACAGAAATCCTATGCCGACCTGAAGAGAAAAGAAATTGTGACACCCTTTACCCCACTACAGTGTAGCCGAGCAAGCAATGCCACACGGTGTGCCGGAGCACTCTATTTTATCTTAATTCATTTTTATCATAGTTTTGAAAATAACTTGCGAAATATAATTCATTTATTGAAATTGTAATTTATTTGAGGTTCCGAAAATTTTAAAGAAAATCCAGTGATCTGGCTAAAAATGGAGAAAAGCAGTTCTTGGAACTGTGAAAAACACTTCTAATAATCATATTCCATCATCTCAACTCCATTTATCAAAATCTCAATATTTTTCAGTTCACATTCATTTCTCAATCATCCATCACATGTGATAATCATATATATATCACAGATAAGCATTCACTTTTTCATTTACAAACACAATTCTCATTATTTACATGAGCATCAAATTACATTTCATAAGTTCATTTACACATGAGAAAATAAGATCAATTACAAAATACCAAAATGACACCTAGTGTCCTACCAATGCATCAGATCGTGAGGTGACACGGACACTATGCGAGCGTGAACGGCCTTACCCAATCTGTGGTTTCTTTGGGCCCTCTGTCCAATTCTTGGTACCTCACGCGTTGCATAAGCGACGCTAAGCATAAAGCTTAGTGGTGCCAATAATATAAGAAAATATAATATGCAAATAAAAATAATAATTTCCTTGCTATTGTGTTCATAAGAAATGAATAATTACTAACTTATTGTTTAGTTGAGGGCTAATCATGTTTTATGATATTAACTTCTTCATGCATTTCGTTAATTATTTTCTTCATGATCTTAAGCTTCTTTGTATTTTTGTAATCATTCCTGATACTTAATTTTCGTATTTTCTTTAATAATCAGTTCAATCACAGTTATACTTTTCCATGCCCAAGTAACCTATCTTTGGGCATCGGGTGGATAACGGGTCATTGCACTGAAACCGCGGTGCCTCGGGCGTCATACCATGGGACGCGAGCGTCAACCACGTATGCAGTCAGTATGGCTAAAGAGCCATGATATCACATAATCGGCATAAAAGCCATGAATACGGGCATAAAAGCCATGGATACGGGCATAAAGCCATGAATACAGACATAAAGCCTTTCCTTTCGCAGTACTGCTAAAACAATACCCTATTGGCATGCCAATCTATCCAAACCAATCACATTAGGCCTACTAGGGCATTTTGCACTTTTAAGTTTCACAATTTTTGAATTTCAAGTTTTCATGTCACTATTCATTTCATTAGTCAACTAAAATGTTGACTTTTGCATAAACAATAGGTACATTGGTTTTAGTACTCCCAACATACCACATTTTGTATTCAAAACTTGTTGGTTTTAGTCACTTTCTCAAAGCTTAGGTCATTTTGGCAAAATTGCCAATTTTTGGTTTTGGTGTCACTATTCACCTCATTGGTCAACAAAAATGTTGACTTTTGGATAGAAAATAGGTGTATTGGTTTTAACACCCCAAACATACCACATTTTGTATTTAAAACTTGTTGGAAGTGATTACCATTACCATTTCTAGGCTTAAACCAAGGGAAACAAAATTTTCGGTTTTTGAAGCTTAACTTTACTATTCCATTAAGCACTGTTACAGTGGGAATTTGAAGAAATGGTAAACATGAAAGTTGTTCCTTATTTTGTCTAGTTGAATTTCTTTTTTTGAATCATTCCATTTGGAGTTTTGTAACTCAAGTTATGGCCAAAATAAGTTTCTTTGTTTCTGAGTCTGTTCTCTGAAATTTTGGGTTTTGGTAGATTTTGGTCCAACTTTGGTCAGTAATTTGACCAAGTTAAGTTCATAATTTGGTCTAACTTTCTTCATATGAAATGTTCTAGCATGCCTTAGGTTTCCATCGGTTCAAGAATCACCTAAATCCGAGTTTTCTAGAGAGAGTTATAGCCATCCAAACATTACTGTTCAAATGTAAATCTGCAGAGTTGCAGGTTTGATAACTCAACTTTGTTCAATAATTTGAATGGGTTAATGGCATAATTTGGGGTAGGTTTCTTCATGAAAGTTGTTTTTCTATATCCTATCTTGTTTCTGTAAAAATTTCCGGTTAATTTGACCACTCTACAGTGAGTTATGGCCAAATGAAACTGTTCATTTGGTCATTTCTGCAGGGGCTGTTTGCAGGGTATCCGGATTGGGGCCAAGTTTTGGTCCTCTTGCTTTGGTCTTTTGGGCATGGTTTCTTCAGCAAAAATGTGCCATTATAAGCCTAGTTTCATGTCCAATTGGCCAAACATCAATTGGACCTACACAGCCAAAGTTATGGCAGTGCAAGTGGACTGAATTTTCAGTCCCTCTGCTGCTGTCCTAGGGCAGCCTACAACTTCACTTTGCAATCCTATTTTTCAGTCCATAATATGGTCAACTTACCTAAAATGGTCACTAATTGACCATTAAAATGTGATCTAACAATTTCATAATCCAAATCAATTTTTCACTTCTCAAAACCCTAATGTCCAATTCAATTTGCCCATAAACCTCAATTAGCACACTAGTTCAACATCCATGCATATTCATACCTTAAACATCATTTCTATCCACTCTAAATTCATTAAAACAATCAAAATCATCCTTCCTTAGGGCTGCCAAAAATTCAAGGGATGCATACACTTAACTTTTATTCATTTAATTTACAATTTCTCACTTATTTCAAGCTTCTAACATGGAATCAAAGAAGTATATATATAAGTAGGCACTAACCTCACTTTAACCTCTTGTAGGGCAGATTTCTCCAAGTTAAATCTTCATTTTCTTGTACTCTCTTGGCTGCCAAACACTTCCTCTAGGTCCAAGGATTCATTTTAGTGTTGGGGTCTTGAGGAAATATGGTGAGGAAGCATGAGAAATGAAGCTTTTGTTTGAAAATCAATGGAGGGAGAAAAGGGAGAGATTCATGTTTTGGCTGAAGAAGAAGAAGGAAACAGCAGAATTTTGAGTCCATTTGTCTCTTTTAATTGTTTAAAAAAAGACTTATTGAATGGTGATTGGTGGAGGGTATGTAAATGACATCATATGATGTCATTATCCCTAATTTCCTTCATTTTTCTTTTCTTTTCTTTCTACCACATTTCAATTTAATTTTTAGCAATATTTCTTCATATTTTATGTCATATTAATTATTTACTTAACTGGACAAGTCGGCCAAAAATCACCTCTGAAGGCGAAATGACCAAAATGCCCTCCGTTTGGCTTAACGGGTCAAAATTGTCTGTACCGATTGAAAAATTTTTCTAAATATTTTCTTGGCATTCTAATGCCATAGGAACCTCAATGACCCTTCTCTGGAGTCCCAAAAATTATTTTATAATTTTTCCCCCGGGTCCAGGGCTCCTCGTTGCGAGAACCGCAACTTACCTCTGGTTACCCATCGCTTGGGCACCGGCTCATTTGACTTAGTTGTATTTTATTTCTAAAATTTTTACTAAATTTTTCTTGTTAATATTTGAGTTAATTATGGTTCCTGACTTTAGTTTAAATATTTTTTCGGACGTTCTAGCTGTCCGGACCGACACTGGTCACCGGAACAGTAGAATGTACGGAGTTGCTACCGGGAGGATGTTACAGAAATAGAATATGCGGTTGGCGACAAGGTGTTCCTCAAGGTGTCACCATGGAAGAAAGTATTGAGGTTTGGAAGGAAAGGTAAGTTAAGCCCTAGGTTCATTGGCCCATATGAAGTCATTGAACGTATGGGTCCAGTGGCCTATAGGCTAGCTTTACCACCAGAGCTGGACAAGATCCACAATGTGTTCCACGTATCCATGCTCAGAAGATACCGCTCAGACTCTTCACATGTCATCTCCAGAGAAGAAATTGAAATACAACCGGATTTGACATATGAAGAAGAACCTCTACGAATCCTAGCTCGGGAAGTAAAAGAGTTGAGGAACAAGCAGATTCCACTGGTGAAAGTGCTTTGGAGGCACCACAACACCGAGGAGGCAACTTGGGAAAGTGAAGAGACGATGAGGCAACAGTTCCCTCAACTGTTTGCATCAGGTAAATTTCGAGGACGAAATTTAAATTAGAGGGGAAGAGTTGTAACACCCTCCCGATAACAACTCCGTACATTCTACTATTCCGGTGACCGGTGTCGGTCCGGACAGCTAGAACGTCCGGAAAAATAATTAAACTTAAGTGAGGGACCATAATTAACTTAAATATTAATAAGAAACACTTAGTAAAAATTTTAAAAATAAAATACAACCAAGTCAAATGAGCCGGTGCCCAAGCGATGGGTAACTGGAGGGAAGTTACGGTTCTCGCAACGAGGAGCCCTAGACCCGGGGGAAAAATTATAAAATAATTTTTGGGACTCCAAAAAAGGGTTATTGAGGTTCCCATGGCATTAGAATGCCAAGAAAATACCTAGGAAAATTTTTCAATCGGTACAGACAATTTTGACCCGTTAAGCCAAACGGAGGGCATTTTGGTCATTTCGCCTTCAGAGGTGATTTTTGGCCGACTTGTCCAGTTGAGTAAATAATTAATATGACATAAAATATGAATAAACATTACTAGAAATTAAATTGAAATTGAGTAGTGATGAAAAGAAAAGAAAAATCAAAGAAAAGCTCATTTATGACATCATTGTGATGTCATTTGAAACTCACCAACCAATCACAAGCTAATAAACTTTCTTAAATGCTTAAAAGAGACAAAATGAAGACCAAAATAATTAAATTGCAGCTGCCTTCTTCTTCTCCAATTCCAGCCGAAATCTCTCTCTCTCTCAACCTCCATTAAACCTCACTTCCCAAGCTCCCTTTCTCCTTTGTTTCCACCACTAAACCCTAAACCCCTTCATTAAAACTTAATCACACCTCTTGGGGAAGTGTTTGGCAGCCTAGAAAGTGAAGGAAAGTGAAGTTTTAAGTGGGGAAAAATCTACCCTATTCAAGGTTAGTGCATATATATACTTAAATCTCCTTTATTCCATGTTAAAGCCTTAAAGTGAGCAAGAATTTGTAACTTAAATGAATGAAATTTATGTTTATGCATGCCTTGAATTTCGGCAGCCCTAATGAGGGAACAATAATGGAGTGTCTTGATGATTTTAATGGACTTATAATGAATTGGAGATTATGTTTAAGCTATATATCTACATAGATAATGATTTAGTGTGCTTAACCAAGGTGCATGAGTAAATTGGAATGGAAACTAGGGTTTTGAGGGTGAAAAACTGACTTGGCTTAGGAAATTGTTCGAGCACATTTTAATGGTCAATTAGTGACCATTTTAGGTAAGTTGACCATCAAATGGACTGAAAAATAGGATTGCAAAGTGAAATTGCAGGCTGCCCTAGGACAGCAGCAGAAGGACTAAAAATTCAGTCCACTTGCACTGCCATAACTTTGGTTGTGTTGGTCCAATTGGTGTTTGGCCAATTGGACATGAAACTAGGCTTATAATGGCACATTTTTGCTGAAGAAACCATGCCCAAAAGACCAAAGCAAGAGGACCAAAACTTGGCCCCAATCCGGACACTCTGCAACAGCCCCTGCAGAATTGACCAAATGAACAGTAACTGTTCATTTGGCCATAACTCACTGTATATTTAGTCAATTGACCTGAAATTTTTACAGAAACTATTTAAGACATAGACAAACAACTTTCATGAAGGAACCTACCCCAAATTATGGCCAGAACCTAACCCAAATGGCAGTGGCAGTCACTGTTCATGTTACTGTAGATATGGTAATTTCTGCAGAATGGTAATCCGGCCAGCTGTGGTTTTTGGACCATATCTGGAGCTACAAAACTCCAAATGGAGTGATTCAAAAAAGGAAATTCAACTAGACAAAATAAGGAACAACTTTCATGTTTTCCATTTCTTCAAATTCACACTGTAACAGGTTCAAATGGAACAGTAAAGTTGGGTCTCCAAAACTGAAAATTCTGCCCTCCTAGATTTAAGTTGAGAAATGGAAATGGCAATCAATTCCAACAAGTTTTAAATACAAAATGTGGTATGTTTGGGGTGTTAAAACCAATACACCTATTTTCTATCCAAAAGTCAACATTTTTGTTGACCAATGAGGTGAATAGTGACACCAAAACTTGAAATTCACAAATTGAAGAATTTAAAAGTTTCAAATGCCCTAGTATACCTAACAAGATTGGTTTGGATAGTTTGGCATGCCAATAGGGTTCAGTTAGCAGTACTGCACATGGCAATATGCCATTCTGTGATTTTATGGCTTTTAGCCATTCTGACCTTGTATTGAGCTTTGGCCTTGTGCCTAATGTTATCACAGCTTGTTAGCTGTTCTGTTGCACACCTGGAGATGCATATGTGACCGATGGTGTGATGGCCCGAGGTACTTAATGCCCAGTGCCAGTTTACCCGTTTATCCAGTCCAGTCATCTAGTGTAGGTTACTTGGGCAACCAAATGAAGGAAAATGGGCAAAGTAAAAGAAATAAATGAATGGATATACAAATACATGACAAACAAAACATGCACATGCAATACATATTTATTTTCTGTTATTTCTTGTTATTTTATTATTGCACCACTAAGCATTATTGCTTCGCGCGTTGCTTTTGCCACGCGTAGGTACTGGAGATACAGATCGTGAGCCCAGTAGACCACAGACTGGGTGAGTCCATCCTGCAGTTCTGCACAGTGTCTGTGTTACCTCGTCACCTACAGTGCATTGGTAGGACACTAGATGTCATTTTGTCATTTTGTAATTAAATTTTTATTTTCTCATATGTATTTGGGATTTATGTAATGTATTTTGAGGTTCATGTAAATAATAAAGACTTATGGTTATGTATGGAAGTAATTTGAGTATTTAATTGTTGTTTATATATGAGAACCCTGAGAAAGGGATGTTTGAAAAATGAAAAGGTTGTTGAGACCTGAAATTGAAAAATTGTTGAGATCTTGATATTGAGTTTTGTGATGATATTGGAGTTGAGGATGAATGAATTTGTTTATTGGAAGTGTTTTTAACAGTTCAAGAACTGCTTTTCTCCCTTTTAGCGGTACTGATCACGGATTTTCTATAAAATTTTTGGAACCTCAAATAAGTAATAATTTCGGTAAATGGCTTAAAATAAATTATATTTCACAAAGTATATTCAAAAGCATGATATAAATCAATTAAGGTATATTAGAGTGTGCCAGTACACCGTGTGGCATTACTTACTCGGGTATACTGTACACGGGTAAGGGGTGTCACAGCACCACTCTGCTCTGGTTGGCTCACTGTGCCCTGGCTACTAGAAGTATTACCTCTATCCCTGCCTCGGCCTCTACTAGCTGTCTGTTATCCTCTGGAAGCAGAACCTTGAACAGATCCCTCAGTGGTGGTAGGCGGCCCAGACCTGCGAGCACTAGTGCAATCTCTAGCAAAATGCCCACTTCCACCACAGTTGTAACAGGCTCCTATGGCCTTATAACATACTCCTCCATGATTCCTGCCACAAGTTTCACAGGTACGAGCAGGAAAGGAACCCCTAGATGTCTGCTGTCTGGATCTAGGTGGCCTCTGCCCTGAGAATCTTCCCCTACTAGATCCTCTGTTACTTGGTCCCCCAAAGCTTTTCCTCTTACCCGAATTGTTACTTGGACTTTGACCTATAGGCTTACTGCTCTTCTCTTTTCAGTGGTTACCTTCTCAGATGCCCCTTCCAGTTCTATCCTTTCCAATTCAAGGGCCTGTGATATCAACCCAGAGAAGTTGTCATGTCGAAACCCAACCACTTACAATCTCAAACTAGGCCTCAAACCATTTGTATCTGTCTCTACTGGTAGTGAATAGGCTTCCAGCATAGTGGCTGAAGCGGGAAAAGTCTCTCTCATACTCGGCTACAGTCCTGTTCCCTTGCTTCAAACTAAAAAAGTCCTGTAACTTCATATCTACATATGTGTCAAGAACAAACTTTTGACTAAATTCTCTGAGAAAGTCATCCCATGTCAACACAGGGGGCTCAACCAAACTATGAGGAATGGTCTTCCACCACTCATATGTATCTCCATGCAGTAGAGAGACTGAGTATTTGAACTTCAAATCATCGGTGCAGTGCAGTTTCTTGAATACTCTCTCCATCCATTCTAACCATTGCTCAGCTTCCAATGGGTCCACTGTACCCTTGAACTCTGTTGCCCCATACTTCATTAACTTGTCATATTGTCCGGGATGGTGGTTGCAATGGAGGTGCTTGCACAGAGCTTGGATCGGTATATTGCCGACCATTTCTTTGAAATAGTGCGACCATCTCGCCGAATCGAGCAGAAATCGCATAGGTGGGATGGGTGCAACTGACCCACTGACATTCTGAAGAGCTGGGGCCTCCCCCTGTACCTCAGCTGCTACAGATTGTTCTACCATGTGATCCCCTCTTCCATACTGAATCACAAAGAATTATACTCCCTGGACAACAAACACAAGGAGATTTCCCTCTATTAGTCCATATTTATGATGTAATGCGCTATATGTATCAATTAATGACAGTTGAGCAGTTGTACTTATTAAAATTTTTCAAACATGTAATTTCAAAACTTGTATAAAAACTAAAGCTCTGATACCACTAAAATATGTCACACCTTATCCCTTGTAAGGCACGACATGTTCTCATAGCATACCTAATGAATTACCGAACTCCACCTACCGATAACCCATTAGTTATGCTATAAAAGATTTTAAAACAAACCATAACTTTTTATCTTATCAACTCTTTTACAAAAAACTACGTGAGAATAGTTAAAATTCCATGTAAACATTCATTAGAAATAATAATAGACTAAATATTACAAAGTTACATTTTCATCAGTCTCAAAGTAAAATACAAAATAGTTACAAACTCAAAATGTGATAGCAATGCAATGCTTTTAAATACAAACTGCTCAATGTCCGTACATCCATACATATAGGTACAAAATACATCCAAAGGAATCACAAGGGTATACCTAACGTAAATACCCACAAACAATACCAAAATGCTGCTTTCAAGTCTTTCACTCGGCAACCTTCTCCTTTCCCTTACCTGCAACAGCATAAAGATGCTATCGCTGAGTATATCACTCAGTGGTGCACCACTAATAACTTTAAAACTTAAGGTAAAACACAATTTATCAAAACATAATAAATCACATTTTTCTTAAGCATGAAAACTTCACAATAGTTCTAAGTCCATAAAGGCCATTTATTGGAATAACATTTCAAATGAGAAATCACACTTCATAAATCACAATTCACAAAGCATTAGTGTTGCCAACATCAACACACAGTTTAGGCCATGACACAAAATTTCACGATTAGTGCTGTGTTGTACACCACGACAAAGCAATCTCAACCTCACTAACTATTATTAATGAAGGAAGGGCTAGCTAGCTAATGAGTACTCATGTAGTCTTACCCCACTAACCGTTATTAATGGGAGACATAATCAATATCAATTATCAACCCTAAGTAGCCATTACTACTGGGGTGTTTCGAAAGGGACTGTCATGCTAACTGTGGTTTCAAAACAATTTTCAAAAATTTTCCACTCAACAATCACATTTATAAACCAATAAACACATTTAAATTCATCATAATATCCATATAAAGGTGGCAACACCTAAATTTCTTAAATGCAAGAGAAAAATCATATTTCAGTCAAATTAAACTTGTTCAAAGTAAACTCATTCAATTTAACACATTCCAAGCAATTTACAAGTTTAAAAACAAAGAGAATGTTAATTGTGCACAAACCTTTAATGCTCTCCTTTCTCTTTACTCACTATTCCTTATCTGTCCCAACCTCTTTCTCTACTGAAAATACACAAATAGAATGTCTCAATACGCGTCTCAATTGCTACCAAGAACTCATTACATGAATGTCTAATACATCCAAAATTAGCTTTGCAAATTTTAGAGAGTTTTGGTTTTGGACAGCTTGGTGTCCCAATCTTTGAACTCAATTTTTACCTAGTTACGATCATAATATGGTGGGGTGTTCTTCACGAAAATTGTTCATCTGGGTCTCAACTTTATTTTCCTTTTTGAATCGCCTAATTCGAACCTGTGTAGCTTAAGTTATGGCTAAAACACTATTACTATTTACGTTACTGTTCACCCTGCAATTTCAGTTCTAGCAGATTTAACGATCCAAATTCGTTCAGCAATTTGATAAAGTTAAGTCCATAATTTGGTTTTATGTTCTTCACACGAAATGTTTTACTATGTCTTAGGTTTCTATCAGTTCAAGAATCGCCTAAATTGAAGTTTTCTAGGGAGAGTTATGGCCATGCAAAATTTACTGTTCATATGATAAATCTACAGATTCTAGATTTTCTGCAGATTTGATGATTCAATTTTGCTTAGCAATTTGATTGTGTTAAGTCCATAATTTGGCCTTAAGTCCCTCATATGAAATGTTCTACTATGTTTTAAGTTTCCATCGATTCAAGAATCACTTAAATTGGAGTTTTCCAGTGAGAGTTATCGCGATGCAAAGTGTACTGTTCATGTGCCTAATTCTGCAAGTTCCAAAATTTTGTCTCCAAGTTCAAGCCAATTTTTAGGCAATTTCTAGGCAGTTTTTGGGTCGGGTCTCTTCATAAAAATTCTAGCTCTATGTCTTAAGTTTCATTTCCAATTGGTTTCACACTAATTAGAGTTATGCTCAATTTATGGGCTGTCAAACACACTGAACTCAGTGTGCAAATTCTGCCCTAGGTTCAAATTTTCATTTCTTCAATTATTCCCACTAACCAACCTCAATTCACATTTAATTCACTCAAAATGACTATAATTTAGCATTGACACATCAATGGCACTTCCTAGTATAAACCCCATAATTTTCAAACACCAAAGTTTGTAATTTTTCCCAATCCTACCATTTCATTACTTCCACTCATCAACTCAATGTCAATTCAAACTAAATAAACCTCAAATGATCATAATTTAACACTACACACACCAATTTCACTCTCTAGCACCAAAGCTCTAATTTTTCCATGAACCCTAATCTCCCATAATTAAATTTATACACATTTCATGCAATTTCTTTACCCCAATCATGTATACTACTTCAACTAAGCTTAATCTCATCATCAATTTCATTCAAAGACATCAAACCCTAACTCTTCTCCAATTTAGCCAAAATCCTAGTTTAGATTTCATACATGTTTTCTTTTATTTTCTTATGAAATTTCATCATAATCTAACTTAATTTAAGGTTTGTATAACTAAATGAGCATTAAAGAACTTACCTCTTGATGACTTCCTTCCAACTCCTCAAATCTTTAATTTTCTTCTAATGTCTTATTTTTCTTTGCTTTTAATCTCTCAATCAAAGATCTCTTTGATGTTTACTATAAGTTAGATGGAAAACTCATGAAAGATAAGTAAAGGATTGAGCTTGGAGGATGGGTGTCTATGGAGGAGGAAGAAAGAAGAAGAAAGAAATAATGAAAGAGGGAGAGGGGAGGTAGGGCGGCATGAATGGAAGAGGAAGGGAGGGTTTTGTCTTCTTTTATACCTATTTTATTTCTTTTAATTAACAATTGAATTTAATTATCAAAAGCTCATGAGTCATAATTTTAAATTTTGTCTTAATGAAAATGAAAATTTAAGTTTTCATTTCTTAAATTTCCCCTTACACATTTTTACTTGAATTTTTTCTCAAAATTTTATTCATAATTCAATTTATTATTTTCATTTACTTAAATTGACATTTTGATCAAAAATCAACTCTTAAAGTGAATTGACCAAAATGCCCCTTATCGGGTCATAATCCCTCTTTTATAATATACTCGGTGAGTTCTTATATTTTTGGGTCACTTAAATTTTTATTGTATCTATCTCAATTAATTTTCTATTTATTTTTTGTTCTCAAGGTGTCTTTGAATAGTACTAGTCACAGACCAAAAATGGTACTATTACTCGGAAGTTTGGAGTGTTACAATATGTTCGTTGTGACCATAGCTTTACTCCTCAACTAGTGTATATGGATTAGTCATGGATGTAGCTCTACTCCCATGATGGCTTGGATGAGATCCGAGTTACAGCTTCACTCATCTAATCACTTAAGCATCTATGAGAGGAGAATAATTGCCATAGTGTTTTTGTGTCATTATGTATATGTATGTGTGGGTGTGTGAGTATCTATAGAGTGAGCTATGCTCCTTTGTAGTTAGTGGGCTGGGCTAAGGCCCCCTATTTTTATTGGTTGCAGAGCAAAGCTTCCCCCTTTACATTTAGTGAGCGGGTTGAGCCCTTCTCTATTATGGATATATGGATTTGGGTTGAGTAGGGCTCCCATAGATATATAGATATGGATTTGGGTTGAGCCGAGCTCCCCTGGATATGTGGACATGTATCCTGAGGTAGGCATAACTTGAGTATTTGCTGACTCCCATAGATATGTTTGTGGATTAGGGTTAAGCTAGGCTCCCCTATATGGGTGTGTGTGTTTTGCCTGCATGTGTACCTATATATTATGCAACCTTAGGAAGCTGTTGAATCCTGTAGAACCTTTAAAAAGCCTTTACAATGGTCTTCGCTGACCTTTGGAAGCCAAGGAATGCTTACAACTTTTTTGAAAGTGCATCAAGAATCTTTGCCAACCTTAGCAAGTTGATGAATCCCATAGAACCTTTAGGTAGACTCTATGAGGCTCTCCACTGACCTTTATAAGCCAGAGGATCTTATAACACCTTAGGAAGCATCATCAAGACATTTACTAACGTTTGAAAGTTAGGGAATAAGGTTATCACCTATATCAAAAAGAAAAAAGAAAAGATAAAAAGACTTAGAAATTTTGTGATGTATTTCTAGGAAATTTTATTATAAAATGTATCTAGCATTATAGGAGTTTACAAGATATGGACAAGTTAGAGTTATATCAATCCTATACAAAATCTATCTCTACAACAACAAATGTTTATCTCTATTACAACAATGTAAGAGTATATATAAGTGATGACTATCTACACACAAGAAAAATTACCAATAAGAAAGGATTTTGTAGCCATATCCATTTAATGTCTGCATAAGTCTACATATTTAAACAAACAATGTACTTGGGCATATTGTTGAGAATGGGAGCTTATGCATTTTTGGAAGAGTTTTAAGTATCTTGGGATACCTTGTCATATGCAATTTTTCTCCATAAGTCACCTTCGTGGTCATGATAGACTTCTACATCATCTAAAACTTAGTCATTTTTTAAGCCAAGTAGTAAACTTTGGATAACTCTGATAGCCTTGGACTTCCATTGCGATGCAACTTTCTTTTATGCACTATTGCATCTCCAAAATAGAGAATAGTTTGGGGATGCCAATATGTAATGAAAGATTTACCATAATGAAATTGATTACATCTTTATTACTTAGCCTTAATGGCTATCTACATGTACCTTTAATGATTTTAGATCTTCGAACTTATCACATTGATATCTGATCTCTGTGAAAATTTTACATTGAGCCTCGTATCACCTTAAGGAGTAATTCTAAGTCAAAATCAACTAGATTGGACACCCCATAGTGGTTGTGTGACACCCCTTACCCGTCTACAGTGTAGCCGAGCAAGATATGCCACACAGCGTGCGGAGCATCATAACTTATCTCATAACAATTTACCCTCCATAATTTATTTATTTACTATCCACCAAGCGTAAAATTTACCAATTATATCATTTATTTTCAAAATTGATTAATCTGAATTTTTCATAAATTTTTATAGAAAATCTAGCAGAGTGCCGGCTGTAAATTGGAAAACAATTCTTCTGAACCTGTTTAAAAGACACTTTCAATATAGTTTTCAAATCCAGAACTCCAATATACACACATATCAACTCAATCTCAACACCATTTTCAAAATTCTTATTCACATCATCACTTAATGCACATTCATGAATATTTCTCAACATTTCATTTTTCAACATAATATACAGAAAATTTCAATAACATGAAATTTCATATATTTACATTATCACATAATTTCAAGATTTTGTAATTACAATCCAAACAAATACAAAATGAAAAATACAAAATATAACCCAAAGTCCTAATGTCCTATCAAATGCACTACAGATATGAGGTGACTCTGGACTCTATGTAGATCTGACAATCACCCGATCTGAGGTCTGCTTAACTCCCTAGCTATATCTTCAGTACTTGCGCGTGGCAAAAGTGACACGCTAAGCAATTCTTCTTAGTGGTGCCAATATAAAATAAAATAACTAAAATAAAATAAGTATGCAGAATGTATGTTTACATTTTATGTAGACTTAATTTCTGGCATTTATTACAGTATTATTCGATTAGAATTTGGTAAGATTTATTTTAATTGTCCAAGTAACCTATACTAGTTGATTGGACTGGATAAATGGGTAAACTAGCACTGGGTACTAAGTACCTCGGACCTTCCGGTGTGCAACGGAATAGCTAATAAGCTGCAATAAACATTGGGCATAAGGCCAAGTATTACACTGATATCATAATGGCTAAAAGCCATAAAATCACAGAATGACATAATGCCATGTGCAGTTCAATAACATGAAATTTCATATATTTACATTATCACATAATTTCAAGAGTTTGTAATTATAATCCAAACTAATACAAAATGCAAAATACAAAATATAACCCAAAGTCCTAATGTCCGACCAAATGCACTACAGATATGAGGTGACTCTGGACTCTGTGTAGACCTGACAATCACCCGGTCCGAGGTCTGCTGGACTCCCTAGCTATATCTTCAGTACCTGCGCGTGGCAAAAGCGATACGCTAAGCAATTCTGCTTAGTGGTGCCAATATAAAATAAAATAACTAAAATAAAATAAGTATGCAGAATGTATGTTTACATTTTACGTAGAATTAATTTTTGGCATTTATTGCAGTATTATTCGATTAGAATTTGGTAAGATTTATTTTAATTGCTCGAGTAATCTATACTAGTCGATTGGACTGGATAAACGGGTAAACTAGCACTGGGTACTAAGTACCTCGGACCATCACACCATCAGTCACATTGTGTCTTCTGGTGTGCAATAGAATAGCTAATAAGCTGTAATAAACATTGGGCATAAGGCCAAGTATTACACTAATATCAGAATGGCTAAAAGCCATAAAATCACAGAATGGCATAATGCCATGTGCAGTACTGCTAACTGAACACTATTGGCATGCCAACCTATCCAAACCAACCTTACTAGGTGTACTAGGGCATGTTACACTTTCAACTTTTATAATTCTTGAAATTGAAGTTTAAGTATTACTATTCATTTCATTAGTCAACTAAAATGTTGACTTTTGCATAGACAATAGGTACATTGGTTCTAATATTCCCAACATACCACATTTTGCATTCTAAAGTTGTTGGTCTGGGTTGCCAATACCATTTCAAAGCTTAGTGTTAGTTATTCAAAATTTTTAGATTTCAAGCACTAAGTTTACTGTTCCATTGGTCATTTACAGTAGGAATTTGACAAAATTGTCTTCATGAAAGTTGTTCCTTATTGTGTCTAGTTACATTTCTTTTTTTAAATCACTCCATTTGGAGTTTTGTAGCTCAAGTTATGGCCTAAACACCATAACTGGCCGCATTACAAATTTTCCAGATTTTCTGGACAGGACCAAATCTACAGTGTTTTGTACACTAATTGCAGGTCAATTTTTGAATATGTTATGATCAAAATTTGGGTTTGATTTCTTCAAGAAAGTTGTAGGTCTATGTCTCAGATTTCTGCTGGTAAAATTTCAGGTCAATTAGACCTTTCTACACTGAGTTATGACCAAATGGATAAACACTATTCATTTAGTCATTTTGCCCAGGCAGAATGCAAGTTACCCAGATTAGGGCAATCTTTAGGTCAACTTGATTTGGTTTTCTGGGTAGGGTTTCTTCACCAAAGTTATGCCATTATGTGTCTAGTTTTATGTCCAATTGGTATTGCACCAATTAAACCTACACAACTCCAGTTATAGCTGCCCAAACCTACTAGACTCACACCCAGTCCTACAGGTCACCAAGGGCAGCATACCTAGCTTCAATTCTCATGAAACAAATAACTTCATTTTTTAATCACACATAGCCAAAATGGTCAGTAATTGACCATTAAAGCTCTCTTTCACCAAATACATGAACAAAGTCTCAAATTAGGGTCCAACCCTAGCCCTACCATTTCAGATTTTTGCATTCACTTGCACTTCACTATCCTAATCAATAGATTATCTAGAGTAACACTTTCATTCAAAGAAATCTTCAAAACCCTACCTATCCCAAAGCTGCCGAAATTTTAAAAAAGGCATACACATAATATTTTTTTCAATTTTCTTGTAAATTTGCATTCCTCTCCACTCCTTCAACATGAATTAAAAGAGAAAGAGTAAGTTTGGTCACAAACCTCTAATGGAGTCACTTCCAAACTTGTGAGAACTCTTCCTTTACACTTCTTTTTACTCCCAAAAGCTTCACCAAGATGAAAGAACAGGATTTTGTGTTGACAACTTAGGGTTTTGTTGAAAGAAGACTAAGAAAAGCAAGCTTGGTTAGCATAAAAATGGAGGAGTGAGGGAGAAAGCATGGTGCGGCTTGAAGAAGAGAGGGAGCTGCTGGTTTTTTCTAGATTTTCTGTGTAACACCCCTATGTTCGGTAGTGCGTTTTATTGTTCCAGTGACCAATGTTGTTCAGACAGCTAGGATGCTTAGAACTACACTTAGATATGAGTGAGGAGACATAAAATAATGAAATACAAGAAAAGAAAAACAAAGGAAAAATAATAGCAATAAAATGTAATCAAGTTAAACGAGCCGAGAACCCTAGCAATGGGAGACCGCACCAGGAAGTTGCGGCGTGGACCGTTAACTAGCCTTGGACCGCGGGAACCCTGGAAAATATTTTTAAGACATAATTAAAGACCTATTGAAGTATAAATATCATTAGAAACATCAAAGAAAAATTAATTAATTAGTACAAAGAAAAACGAAAAATCGAGAAAATGACAAAACTCGGTGTTACCGAAAAATCGGGAATACAACCCAAATAGGGGCATTGTGGTCATTTGACACCCCAAGTTGTCTTTTGACCTAAATGTCCATTAAAAATAAATGATATTACACTTGGAAAATGTCATGAAAAATTAAATTGGTGGTACATAAATTAAATAGCAAAAGATAGGAGTTAAATGCGGGAATATGGAAACTTTAGAATAAATAAACATTAAACCCTTACTTAGTGCTCCACTAACTCCATAAAGTAGACATTTAATCACCATGTGGACAGCAGATCATTCATCTTCCTCACCTTGCCAAGACCAACAGAAACCAAGAAGAAAGAAAACCTCCATGGCCAAAGCTTCCAAGCTCCATTCTCCCATCTCCAAGCCAATTTTCTTGCATTCTCCTTCACTAAAGTTGTTCTACACAACTTGGGCAGTAGATAGGCAACAAGAAAATTAAGTTTTGGTGAGGTTTTGAACAGTTTCAAAAGTAGTAATTATGTATTTCTAATTATTGTTTCATTAAACTTTGAATGGGTGTTGTGGGTAGTTGAATTGTGAAAGGATTTTTGAAGTTTGATGAGTTAAGGGAAAGGTACATTTTTGGCAACCATGGAACTTCAATAAGAGTAGTTTATCCTTGCATGTAAATGGTAGATTAAAGTGTTGATGTAAGTGTTTATGTGTGTAGGAATAAATTGGATAATGTATACTAAATGTATATGTGATAGTACACTTGATTTTGGAAGCTTGGAAACTAATTGAAGAAGATGTACAATCGGCAACTTTGAAGTGTAGACCAAAATGTGTTGTTTCATGGTTTAGTTTATGGAATTATATTGTTGAATTATGGTGCTTGTTATGGCAGCATGTATATGTATATAAAAGTTTGAATATGGACATGTAAATGAGCTATGTCATGTGGTTAAATTTTTTGTAATTGAAAAATTCTGTACTATAATGTGCATATCGAGAATGCTTATAAGTTGCCAAAATGACCAAAAATGAGTTGCTAAATGTGTTTATATTATGGTACAAACCAGAAATGGCATGAAGGAAATAACTTGGTAAGCATAGGATGTGTAATTGATGAGTGATGAACAATGTGCAATAGAGCAGTGTATGTTTTGGCTTGGAACCTTAAGAGTGTGGCTCCAATTGGTATGAGACCAATTGGAGGTGAAACTAGGCACAAAATGTGCCAACTTTCATGAAGGAAACTTACCAAAATTCTGCCTAAAAGGTGACTTGAAAAATGACCAAATCCGGATTAGTGCTTTGAAAACCTGAAAATTGACCATTTGGGCAGCAATTGGTATTTTGGCCATAACTCACTCAAAACAGGTCCAATTGATCTGAAATTTTTACCATGAATAGCTTAGACATATATCTACAATTCTCATGAAGACACCAAAGCCCAGAAATGGCCAGAAACAAGCCAAATAGCTTGCATAAGTTCAGGTCCAAAAACTGGCCGAACCAAAACTGACCTAAAAATGACCGAAAGTGACCATTTTGATGCATTCTGACCAGCATTGGTAAATTGACCATAACTTGATCTACACAACTTAGAATGACTTGAAATTTTGCCCCGCATGCAATAAGACATAGACCTACAAGTTTATAGTTTTGACCGAAACTCGAAAATCGAAGGAACTAGGTCATCCGGCTAGGTCAAATTAGTATACCAGAATCCGACAAATTGCAATAAAATGCACTATACATGAAAATGAATTGGGTAACATGTACCAATACTAAAAGGCTATTAAATATGACATATTGGTAACATTAAAACCTAATTCACCTAGACTGCATCGAGGGTCAACATCTTAGGTTGACTAAGGAAATAATAGAATTCAATAAATTAAGTATTAAGCCTTATTGTTAGAGACGGTTTAAATGAGTACTGAAACACTTTAAATTGTGTATTTCAGTTACCAAAGACTCAGGGAAGGGGAAAGAAACACTGAGTCAGAGCTAAGAGACAGTTATCAGATGTTTGTGCACAACAGTTATTTCTTTTGAATTTTTCAATTGAAATAAATTATGACTATTTGTATATTATTGTTTTAAATTGTGAGAAATTGTTTGAATGATATTTGATGGATACTTATTGATTGAAAAGCATTGTAAATGGTTTGAAACCACAGCTATCATGTATATTGATTGAATTCCTCGCTAGCTTGTCTAGTGGGATGAATTGAATTCCCTCTCTAGCTAAAGTGTTGAGGTGTGTACCTGTTGAGGATGAATAGAATGAGTACTCATATTATTGCTAGCTAGCTATGTTATTCCTCATTAGTCATCTGCTTTTGGGATGAATTGAATTCCTCACTAACCATCGGCTTTCGGGACGAATTGAACTTTGGCAACATGATTAAGCTGTGTGTGTATGATTTATTGATATTTATTGTGAAATTGTGAAATGGAGTTTAAATTCTTTATGACATTCATTGTCTTTGAATTTAACTATGGTTTTAAGTATCCACTATTTATATGACTTATGATTTGTGATTTAAAGTTATATTTGCTTAATGTTGTGAACCACTGAGACAATGGCTCAGCGATAGCTTTTCATTGCTGTTGCAGGTAGACAGACTAACTGGGCAGCAGACTAGGCTGCTAGGGCTACACTGAGAGATCATCGGGTATATTGAGTATATCATATTTTGCATTTTGTAATGTATGTTCACTGTATGTATATAGTGTTCTTGGTTTTGAGCAGTTGTAAATTAAAATTGTACATTGAAGTTGTAAAATAAATTGTAAATTATTTTGGTTTGTAAATATTGTGATATATTTCTTTTATCTCAGCCTTTGAAAATACTGAAAAATTATTGTGGATTTGAGTTGAGAAACATATTGTGTTGATTAAAGGTTGGAGTTAGAGATTGAGAAATATATTTGAAGTGCTTTTTACAGGTTTTTGAAGAACTGTTTTATTCAAAATACAGATGGCACTGTGCCAAAATCTTTACAAAAATTACTAATAATTTAAATGTGTTAGTTGTTTCACTTCAGTTCAAAAAAATTTTTAACACCTGTAAATAGTGCTCACCATTATAAAAAAGAAGTAAGAAAAGTTTTAAAATCCCTTGTAGTGTATTTAATGGGTTATTAGTAGATGAAGTTGGTAATTCATTAGGTATACTATGGGATCATGTTATGCCTTACAGAGGGGTAGGGTGTGACATTCTGACTTCTTTTCCTCATTTTTTTATGTATTATAATTGTGTTTCTTTATTTTGATTGGCCAAAGAATTTACTAACCTCATGCTTACATAAGCATTATGTAATAAATCTAATTTACCTTCATTTTCTTTTCTTTCCCTTTTTATTCATTTTTAATAAATTTTTCATCACTATTTGTTATTTTATATCATAGAATTCACTTACTTAAATGGACAAGCTGGTCAAAAATCATCTCTGAAAATGAAATGACCAAAATGCCCTCCGTTTGGCTTAACGAGCTAAAATTGTGTGTACCAATTGATTAAATTTTCCTTGTGTTTTCTTAACATTTTATTGTCATTGAAACCCCAATAATCCTTCTCTGAGGTCCCAAAAATTATTTCATGAAGTTTTCCCTGGGTCTAGGGTTGCTAACGGCCTTCACCGTCACTTCCCCTTCGGGTTACTCATCACTGGGATTACAGCTCATTTAACCTTAGTGCATTTCATTCCTAAAAATTTTCCTTGATTTTTCTGATCATTATTTGGTTTATTTATAACTCTTCACTCTAGTCTAATTATAATTTCAAATATTCTAGCTGCCTGGAACAACATTGATCACCGGAATAGTAGACTATACGGATTAGCTAAAATGAGGATGTTACATTTCTTCCCCTCTAATAAAAATTTCATCCTCGAAATTTACCTGATGCAAACAGTTGAGGGAACTGTTGCCTCATCGTCTCTTCACTTTCCTAAGTTGCCTCCTCGGTATTATGGTGCCTCCAAAGTACTTTCACCAGTGGAAATTGGTTATTTCTCAGTTCCTTCACTTCCCGAGCCAGGATCTGTATGGGTTCTTCTGCATATGTCAAGTCCAGTTGGATTTCAATCTCTTCCATGGAGATGACATGTGAAGGATCTGAGCGGTATCTTTTTAGCATAGATACATGGAACACATTGTGGATCTTGTCCAGCTCTGGTGGTAAAGCTAGCCTGTAGGCCACTGGACCCACACGTTAAATGACTTCATATGGGCCAATGAACCTAAGGCTTAACTTACCCTTTCTTCCAAACCTCAGTACCTTCTTCCACGGTGAGACTTTGAGAAACACTTTGTCTCGTACTACATACTCTATCTCTTTTATCTTTAAGTCGGCATAAGATTTTTGTCTATCTGAGGCAACCTTCAAATTAGCTTTGATTATTTTTACTTTCTCCTCAGTCTGTTTCACCAGGTCTGATCCTACCAGCTTATCTTCGCCCAATTCAGTCCAACACATTGGATTTCTACACTTCCTCCCATACAACGCTTCATACGGGGCCATTTGAATGCTAGCTTAATAGCTATTGTTATATGCGAATTCTGCTAGTGGGAGATATCTATCCCAACTCCCTCAAACTCAATGACACAACTCCTCAGCATATCCTCCAGGATCTATCACATAATTCATATTGTTACTATCATTTCAATTTATTAGTTTTAAAAATTCAATTAGTTTTTCGGTTTACCTGGATTACTCGTTCCGACTGTCCATCCATCTGAGGATGAAAAGCCGTGCTAAAGCAGAGTTGTGTGCCCAAGGCTTCTTGCAACTTCTTCCAAAATCTCGATGTAAACC
The DNA here is from genome assembly GCF_030052815.1 of Hevea brasiliensis. Lineage (NCBI taxonomy): Eukaryota > Viridiplantae > Streptophyta > Magnoliopsida > Malpighiales > Euphorbiaceae > Hevea > Hevea brasiliensis. The sequence continues at coordinate 47,030,040 of NC_079500.1, read as the reverse complement.
TTTAGTCTCGATCAGATATGATGGAAAGTGGGATTCCATGCAGTCTAACTATCTCATTGATATATAATTCTGCTAGCTTTTCCAGTGAGTAGTCAGTCCTAATTGGCAGAAAATGTGCTGACTTCGTCAATCTATCCACTATCACCCATACTGCATCATGCTTCTTTTGGGTGAGAGGTAGACCACTAACAAAATCCATAGTGACCCGGTCCCATTTCCATTCAGGTATGCTTATAGGCTGTAACAATCCAATCCTGATGGAACTTGATGTTCTACTTTAACTTGCTGACATGTCAAGCACTTAGTAACATAGTCAGCTATATCCTTCTTCATGCCAGGCTACTAATAATGAGGCTTTAAATCATTATACATTTTTGTGCTTCTCGTGTGCATAGCATAAACACTAGTGTGTGCTTCTTTTAGAATATTAGTCTTCAATTTCCCATCATCTGGTACACACACTCTTCCTTTGTAATACAGACACCCATCCGCTTTCACCTTATAATCAGTTTCCTTCCCCTCTGGAATTTTACCCACAATAGCCATTAATTTTTCATCTGCCTTCTGCTCATCTTGTATCTGCTGTAACAGGTTTGGCCTCACTTATAACTCAGCCAAAATAGCTCCATCTTGAGCTAAGAACAGACAGGCATTTAGTGATCTTAAAGCTATGATGGACTTTCTGCTCAAGGCATCAGCAACTACATTTGCCTTCCCAGGATGGTAATCTATTGCACAATCATAGTCCTTTAGGAACTCAATCCATCACCTCTGTCTAAGATTGAGCTCCTTCTGGGTTGGCAAATATTTTAGACTTTTGTGGTTTATATAGATGTAGCATTTTTCACCATACAAATAATACCTCCATATCTTCAATGCGAAGATAATTGCTACTAACTCCAGGTCATGAGTAGGGTAGTTCTGTTCATGTGGCCTTAACTGCCTGGAAGTATAGGCGACCACTTTCCCCTCTTGCATCAATACACACCCTAACCCATTATGTGAGGCATCACTGTAAACCACAAAGTCCTTTCCCAATATTGGCTGTGTTAACACTGGTGCTTCTGTCAACATAGCCTTCAGCCTCTCAAAACTGGCTTGGCACTTATTGTTCAAGCCAAATTTCACATTTTTGTGTAACAACTTGGTCATTGGAGCAGCTATAAGAGAAAAGCCCTTCACAAATCTTCTGTAATACCCAGCTAGCCCCAAGAAACTTCTGACCTCTGTTGTATTTCTGGGAGGCTTCCATTCCATTACTACTTCTATCTTTTTGGGATCTACTCTAATCCCCTCAGCTGATACTATGTGTCCAAGGAAGGAGATTTCACTCATCCAGAAGTCACACTTGGACAACTTAGCATATAACTTCTTTTCTCTCAGGGTTTGCAGAGCAATCCTCAAATGCTCATCATGTTCTTCCCTGGTCTAGGAATATACCAAAATATTATCAATAAAGACCACTATGAACCGATCTAGGTATGGATGGAAGATACGGTTCATAACGTCCATGAATGCTACTAGTGCATTTGTTAACCTAAACGGCATCACTAGAAATTCATAATGCCCATTCCGGGTTCTGAATACAGTTTTTAACACATCTGCATCCTTTACCCTTAGTTGATGATACCCTGATCTGAGATCAATTTTTGAAAAGACACTGGCTTCCTTCAACTGATCAAACAGATCGTCAATTCTGGGTAACAGATATTTATTCTTCGCAGTTACTTTATTCAACTGCTAGTAATCAATGTATAATCTTAAAGTTCCATCCTTTTTCTTCACAAACAGCACCAGAGCTGTCACACCTTACCCCTCTGTAAGGCATAATATGATCCCGTAGAATACCTAATAAACTATCGCACTTCATCAACCGATAACTCATTAAGTACCCTACAAGGGATTTTAAAATAATTTTCTTACTTTTAACAAGTGGTGAGCATTTACTAATAGGTATTTAAACATTTAATTAAAATTAAAAACTAGCTACAACTTTTGGGCCATTTTATTTTTTCGCAAAATTTATAAAAATTTTGACAGAGTTCCATTTATATTTTGAGAAAAAAGTTCTTCAAATACTTGTATAAAGCACTTCAAAAAATTTTCTCAACCACTACTTCAATTTCACAATCAATCTCAACAATTTCTCAAATCTCAAATTCAACACTCAACATTCATCAATTTCCAAAGTTCAATCATTAATAAAATGATATCTATCAATCTCATTCAATTAAAATAAAACATTTCCATTCATTAAAGACAACAAACTATATATATATATATATATATATATATATATACATCATACCAAAATCTACAGTATGAAAATTCCACTAAATTTTATTACAACTTTATACAAACTTAGTACAAACTGCTCAAGACCGAATTTACATGTCCATACATTTATGTGCAATAAATACATCAAAAGAAATATTTACAGTTAGGGTATAACTTATACCCGATAACTTCAAGCTGATAGATCCTTATTCCTCAGCAGCTCAGTCTGCTGCTCCTCTAGTCTCTATATCTGCGACAATAATAAAAGTTATCGCTGAGTACTAGGACTCAGTGGTGCACAACATACTAAAATAATCTTTATGCAGAACTTAAATCACACTTATTCGAAAATTTAACTGAACATGAAAAATTAAATACAAATCATGCATTATGAGATTTTAATCCCAAACAATTTTATTTTGAAGTATCAAATCACATTTCATAAAACCCACAGTTAGATCATGCCATTCGAAACAAATAGAATCTCAATAGCAAGAGGCTAAAGAGAAATCACATCACAAGGCTACCTAGCTCAAATATATGGATATCCATTCACATCCTCTTCTACTGGCACACCTCAACACTTCTCCAGAGAAGGAATCAAAATTCGAAACTAATTACCCCCACTAGTCGCGCTAGTGAGGTGTTCAAATATATGGTCATGACACTGTGGTTTCAAAACTTATCTTAACAATTTGCTAAATATTGTCATTTCAAATATACACAGTAACTTTCACAATTTAAATCAAAACATCATAAATAAGGTCACAATACTTTCAACAATTCAAAGCAAAAGTAAAATGCATATTTCATTCACTTAATCAATGATTTTAAAGCATAGTGATGTTGTGCACAAACCTCAAGCGAGTCGTCTCTTGGCCTTGACTCGGTTCCTCGGGTTCTTTCTCGGTATTCTTTTCAACTGAAACACACAATTGTATAGTGTTTCAATACCATAACTTAGCATAAATCCAAAAATAAATTTAACTTCCCTTTTACCCAACTCTAACGTGCTAAATTCGACGTTCTTGAAATTTTGTGTTTTGGGGTTACTATTTACTACACTATTCAAGTCAAATTGTTGACTTTTTAAGGCTTAATAGGTATGAGAATTCCAACTTCACCCATATACCACATTTTGGTCACTAAATTTGTTGGTTTTGGTTGTTTATTCAAATTCTAAGTCTTTGAGGTAAATTTGATAAAATTTCAGTTTTGGTGTCTAAGGTTGCACTGTTCCATTGGTCACTTTTCTGTTGGAATTTGGCAAAACTTTCTTCATAGAAAATGTTCCTTATTGTCTTAAGTTTATTCTTATTTTTGAATCACTCCAATTGGAGTTTTGTAGCTCAAGTTATCGCCATTTGAACCATGACTGCCGAATTGGACACAACCCAGAATTCTGGGCAATTTTTTTGTGCTGGCAGTTTTAGGTCACCAAATTGGGGTGGCCAAATCACTTGGTTTCTGGCAGAATTTGGGTTTTTGTTCTTCATGAAAGTTTTAGGCCTATATCTCATCTAACAACTGGTAAATTTTTATGTCATTTAGACCTTCCTAGCTCAAGTTATGATACACTGTTCATTTGGTCAGTTTATACAGAGGCAGACTGTGATTTTTCAACTTTGGTCAATTTGTTCACTAGGTTTTGGTCACTTTTTGGGCATGCTTCCTAAATGAAAATTGTGTCATTTAGTGTTTATTTTCATCCCCAATTGGTCCCATACCAATTAGACTTGTAAAATTTTATTTTTGGTCCTTTAAAGTTGACTTGGTCATGTTGCCAGTAGCATGACCACACTCAATCCGAATTTGGTTATGATTCAAACACTTCTAACACTCTTGATTAGGTCACAAATGACCATTTCTCACTTCATATTAGGTCAAAGACATCATTTACAAATTTCTCCCATTTTTGTCTCTAAACCCTAAGTCCAAAACCCTAGTTCATAATTTCTTTGCATTTAACCAAATCTAAACATTTCAATCTCACTACCACATTCACATAAGCTTGCCTTACATATTAAATTCAATCAAAACACATGCTTTTCATCACAAACCCTAGCTGCCAAAATTTCCATCTAGTCCTCCAATAATTAATTTCTTTTCATTTTAAGCATATTTCCATGTTCTTCATGCTATAAATACTTAAATTAAACTATAATTTCCAAGTTTAGCTACTAACCTTGAATGCAGAATTTTCAATCTCCCTTTTCTTAATTTTCTCCTTCTTTCTTTCCATTGAATCTTCTTTTCTAGTTGCCCAAACAAACTTTAACCATGGTAAGACAATTTTCTATGGTAGGATTTTGTAGTCTTCAAGCTCAAAGATTAGCTTCAAAGGTGGTTTTTAGTGAGGAAGGGAGGAAAGAGATGGGTCACGTTTTCTTGAAGAAGAATATGACTTTTTTTTTCTTTTCTTTTCTTTTCTTTTATGTCTTGGGAAGACCAAAAATTCCAATTAATTAAATATATTAATTATTATTTTTATGGCATCATGCATGATGTCATGCATGATGTCATCACATTTTTAACTTTTTCATTTTCTTTTTTTTTTCTATTTATTTTTTTATTAGTTCTTTAATTTAATTCTTGATTCCGAAATTTTCTTTTCTCCGATTTCATTTGACAGTTATGTTAGGAGTCAACTTTTGGGGTCAATTGACTAAATTGCCCCTCGCCGGTTCTACTCGGTTTGTAATTAGTTTAATATTTCTTTCGGCTCCCTGACCTAATTATTTGACTGGCTTAACAGTTCTTTTTCGTGATTTTCTCTTTTCTACTGTGTTTATAATAATCCTAAGGACCATAGCGTCACATTTTATGGTTCGAAATTTGAGTTTAAAATGACTTCGTAGTCCTTCCCGAGAAGGTCACCCATCGCTATGACTCTCGGCTCGTTTAACTTCTTATGTTCTGTTTTTCTTATTTATACTTAACTAATTGACAATTACTAATTATTTGTGTTTATGGCTTATCTAGTTGTCATAAGTGTGGTCCTAATCCCTTAATTGTCCGGACCGACACCGACCACCGAAACAGTGAAATATACCAGGCTACACAAATAGGGGTGTTATAATTCTCTCCCCCTTAAATAAATTTTGTCTCAAAATTTTACCTAGTATTAATCTTTGAACAGCTGTGGGTGCTGTCTCCTCATGTCCTCCTCCCTTTCCCAAGTAGCCTCCTGGCCTGAATGATGATTCCACAACACTTTTACCAATGGTATCTGCTTGTTCCGTAGCTGCTTTACCTCATAAGCCAGAATCACTATGGGTTCTTCCTCATATGTGAGGTCTGGATTCACTTTAATTTCCTCTATTGGTAGTACAAGAGATGGGTCTGATCGATACCTCCTCAACATAGATACATGGAAGACATTATGTATCTTCTCCAAATCTGGAGGTAGCGCCAAACGATATGCTAAAGGACCCACTCTTTCGAGAACCTCATATGGCCCAATGAAACGAGGACTCAGTTTTCCCTTTCTGGCGAATCTCAAAATTCTCTTCCAAGGAGAAACCTTGAGGAAAACTTTCTCACCCACTGCATACTCAATATCTCTTCTCTTTAAATCAATGTAGGACTTCTGACGGTCTAATACAATTTTAAGTCGATCTCTGATCACCTTGATTTTCTCTTCAGTTTGCTGAACAATTTTGGGTCCAATCATCTTTCTTTCACCCATGTCATTCCAAAATAATGGGGTTCTACATTTTCTGCCATACAAAGCTTCATATGGAGGCATCCCAATGCTTGGTTGGTAGCTGTTGTTGTAAGCAAACTCAATCAAAGGTAAGTGTATATCACAACTGCCCTCAAACTCAATCACACAAGCCCGTAGCATGTCCTCCAATATCTGAATTACCCTCTCAGACTGGCCATCTGTCTGTGGGTGGAATGCAGTACTGAAGTTCAATCTAGTTCCTAGGGCTCTCTGAAGACTACCCAGAATCTAGAAGTGAACTTAGGATCTCTGTCTGATACAATGGATACTGGCACTCCATGCAGTCTCACAATCTCATCAATGTACAACCTAGCCAATCTTTCTAAACTGTAATCCATTCGAACTGGCAGAAAATGAGTAGACTTGGTCAGTCTGTTAACAATGACCCAAACTGCATCATGACTCTTTTGTGTCCTCGGAAGTCCCATCACAAAATCCATCGTTATTCTCTCCCATTTCCATTCTGGTACTAGTAGTGGATGTAACAACCCAGTGGGTACTTGATGCTCTGCCTTTACTTGCTGACAAGTTAGGCATTTGGAAACAAATTCTGCCACATCCCTTTTCATACCCATCCACCAGTAATGCTCCTTTAGCCCTCTATACATTTTTGTGCCACCAAGGTGCATGTCAAAAGGAGACTCATGTGCTTCCTTCAAAATGATCTGCCTCAATTCAACATCATTAGGAACACACATTCTGCCCTGGTGTAGCAATAGACCATCATCTCTTATTGAGAATTCTGGTTTCTTGCCCTGCCGGACTTCTTCCAACAGCTTCTAGTATCTTTCATCATTCTGAGCAGCCATACTGATCTGATCAATCAATACTGGCTGTACATGCCATGCAACTGCTGTCTGCCCGTCATCATTAATTTCTAAGCTGGCATGCAATGATCTTAACTCATGTACCATAGACAAAGGAGTAACCCATAGACTTGCCATAGTCTTGCGACTTAAGGCGTCAGCCACAACATTAGCTTTCCCTGGCTGATAGTCTATCAGACAATCATAGTCTTTTATCAATTCTAACCATCTCCTCTGTCTCAAATTCAATTCCTTCTGAGTGCCCAAATACTTCAAACTCTTATGATCTGTGTAGATGTAACACTTTTCCCTATAAAAATAGTGTCTCCAGATCTTAAGAGAAAACACAATAGCTGCAAGCTCCAAGTCATGTGTTGAATGATTCCTCTCATGCGGTTTCAGCTGGCATGATGCATAGGCAATGACATTTTGATCTTGCATCAACACACAACCTAACCCATTGTGAGAAGCATCACTGTAAACTGTATATTCTTTACCCGGTGTAGGTAAAGTCAGGACTGGAGCTTCAGTCAAACATTTCTTCAATTCATCAAAACTCTATTGGCATTTATCCGTCCACTGAAATTTCACATCTTTTTTAAGCAGCTTAGTCAGCGGAGATGCCAACATGGAGAATCCCTTCACAAATCTACAGTAGTATCCAGCTAAACCTAAAAAACTGCGAATCTCTGTGACATTTCTGGGTGGTCTCCAATTAAGGACAGCTTTAATCTTACTTGGATCTACCTTGATGCCCTCTTCTGATACTACATGCCCCAAGAAAGATATTTCCTTCAGCCAAAATTCACATTTTGACAATTTGGTGTATAGCTGTTTCTCCCTCAAAGTTTGCAGTACAATGCACAGATGTCTATCATGCTCTTCTGCACTCCTTGAATAGACCAATATATCATCTATGAATACCACAACAAACTGATCGAGGTATGGTCTGAAGAACCATAAAAGCAGCCGGAGCATTAATTAACCCGAATGGCATAACCAAGAACTCATAATGGCCATAGCGGGTTCTGAAGGTAGTTTTAGGAATACTTTGCTCTTGTACTTTCAGCTGATAATAACCTGATCTCAGGTCAATTTTGGAGAACACAGCTGCACCCCTCAACTGATCAAATAAGTCATCAATGCGGGGCAATGGATATCTATTCTTTATTGTCACATTATTCAACTGCCGATAGTCAATACATAAGCGGAGAGTGCCATCTTTCTTCTTAACAAACAACACTGGCGCTCTCCAAGGTGACACACTAGGGCGAATAAAGCCCTTGTCAAGAAACTCTTGCAACTGCACTTTTAACTCTTTCAATTCTGCAGGTGCCATTCTATACGGCGTTATGGAGATTGGGTCCACACCAGGCATAACATCAATCTCAAACTGCACTACTCTTTCTGGAGGTAATCCTAATAATTCATCAGGAAACACATCCGGTAAGTCACATACAGTAAGGATGTCCCTCAGTGTTGGACTCCCCACTTGGGTGTCTATCACATGTGCCAAGTATGCTTCATACCCCTTTCTGATCATTCTTCTGGCTAGTGCAGTCGAAATAATGTTTGATGGCAATAAATGCCTCTCCCCATGTATTACTACATCACCGTATAAAGGGAGACCAAAAGTGACTGTCTACAGTCTACAGTCAATCATGGCGTGATGCCTGGCTAACCAATCCATGCCCAAGATGATATCATACTCTCTGAAGGGCATTTCAATCAAATCTGACAGAAAAACATGTCCTTGGATCACCAAAGGACAGTCCCTATAAATTCTGTTGACCCGGACCTCTTGTCCTAACGGACTAGTTACTAGCACTTCAAAACCCATTTGCACACATGGAACAGCAAGTGAACAGACTATGCTAGCATTAACATATGAATGGGTTGAACCCGGATCAAACAATACAAATACTTCTTGATCAGAGATAGAGAATGTACCAGCTACCACATCGGAAGTCTCAGCCTTTTCTCGCTGTCTCATTGTGTAGACTCTGGCTGATGCATTTCCTTGTGCTGACTGACCAACCATACCCTAACTGCCTGAAGCAGTGCCTCTACCTCTGCCTCTTCCTCTGCCAATTGATTGTGAACCTCTGGAAGCAGGACTCTGAATAGATCCCTCGGTAGTAGTAGGAGCTGGACCATATCTCGGAGACGGAGCACTAGTGCAGTCTTTAGCTATATGGCCCTTGCCTCCACAGTTAAAACAGGCTCCAGTAGCCCAATAGCATTCCCCCCTATGAATCTTGCTACAAGTCTCACAGGGGTGGGCAGAATGTGAACCCCTGCTCAACTACTGACCAGACCTAGGGGGTCTCTGTCTGGAAATTCTGCCCCTACCAAATCTTCCACCTCGACCCCTGCTGGGTCCACTAAATTTCTTCTTCTTCCCAGAAGTCCCACCAGAACTCTGTTCTACTGACTTTTCCCCCTTGTCTTTTTCTGATTTCTCAGCTTTCTCTGATTTTTCTTTCACTGGGGTTACTTCTGATTCTATTCTTTCTAACTCAAGTGCTTGAGACATGAGCTCTGAGAAATTGCTGTGTCGAAATCCCACAACTTGCATCCTTATGCTGGGCTTCAAACCCGTCTCAAATCTCTTGCACCTTACCTTGCTGGTGGAAAGGAGACTCCCAGCATAATGACTTAAGCGGGAGAACTCCCTCTCATACTCTGCCACTGATCTATTCCCTTATTTCAATCTCAAAAATTCTTGCAGTTTCTGATCAATATATGCATCTGGGATGTATTTCTGTCAGAACTCTTTCTGATGAAGTCATCCCAAGTCAGCACTGCTGGTTCAGCCAAGCTGTGGGGAATGGTCTTCCACCAATCATATGCATCCCCTTGTAGTAGAGACACAGAATACTCAAACTTCAGTTCATCTTGGCAAAGACTTCTTAAATACTGGCCCATTCTTTCAAGCCATTGCTCTGCCTCTAAAGGGTCCACTGTACCCTTAAATTCTGCAGTCCCATACTTCAGTAATTTATCATATTGTCTGGCTAGAGGCAGTGGTTGTGCCACAGGTGTCTGGGGTGGAGCTTGAACAGGCATACCCCCAGCCTTTGTTGAAACATTGTTGCCATCTGCTGTGCGAACTGTGCAGGAAATTGTAGCATTTGTGGAGCTGGTGCTACAGATCTATTGACATTCTGTAAAGCTGGGGCTTCCCCTTGCGCCTCAGCTTCAACAGACTGCTCAACTGAACGATCCCCTTCTTCCGTCTTAGTCTGAAGTTAGGGTATCTCCTGAACAAGTAACACATGGAGATTTCCCTTCGTTAGTTCATATTCATGATGTAATGCACTGTATGTAACAATTATGGACATTGAGCAGTTGTACTTAACAAGAAAGACACAAATTCTCATGTTAAAACATACTTCAAAAATTTTGCTCTGATACCACTAAAACATGTCACACCTTACCCCTCTGTAAGGCATAACATGATCCCATAGAATACCTAATGAACTACCGCACTTCATCTACCGATAACTCATTAAGTACCCTATAAGGGATTTTAAAACAATTTTCTTAATTTTAATAAGTGGTGAGCATTTACTAATAGGTATTTAAAACATTTAATTAAAATTAAAAACTAGTTACAACTTTTGGCCCATTTTATTTTTCTGCAAATTTTATAAAAATTTTGACAGAGTTCCATTTCTATTTTGAGAAAACAGTTCTTCAAATACCTGTATAAAGCACTTTCAAAAATTTTCTCAACCACTACTTCAATTTCACAATCAATCTCAACAATTTCTCAAATCTCAAATTCAACAGTCAATATTTCTCAATTTCCAAAGTTCAATCATCAGTAAAATGATATCTATCAATCTCATTCAAATTAAAATAAAACATTTCCATTCATTAAAGATAACAAACTATATATATATATATACATCATACCAAAATCTACAGTATGAAAATTCCACTAAATTTTATTACAACTTTATACAAACTTTGTACAAACAGCTCAAGACCGAATTTACATGTCCATACATTTATGTGCAATACATACATCACAAGAAATATTTACAATTAGGGTATAAATTATACCCGATAACTTCAAGCTGATAGATCCTCAATCCTCAGCAGCTCAGTTTGCTGCTCCTCTGGTCTCTATATCTGTGACAGTAATAAAAGCTATCGCTGAGTACTAGGACTCAGTGGTGCACAACATACTAAAATAATCTTTATGCAGAACTTAAATCACATTTATTCAAAAATTTGACTGAACATGAAAAATTAAATACAAATCATGCATTATGAGATTTTAATTCCAAACAATTTTATTTTGAAGTATCAAATCACATTTCATAAAACCCACAGTTAGATCATGCCATTCGAAACAAATAGAATCTCAATAGCCAGAGGCTAAAGAGAAATCACATCACAAGGCTACCTAGCTCAAATATATGGATATCCATTCACATCCTCTTCCACTGGCACACCTCAACACTTCTCTAGAGAAGGAATCAAAATTCGAAACTAATTACCCAACTATTCGTGCTAGTGAGGTGTTCAAATATAAGGTCATGATACTGTGGTTTCAAAACTTATCTTAACAATTTGCTAAATATTGTCATTTCAAATATACATAGTAACTTTCACAATTTAAATCAAAACATCATAAATAAGGTCACAATACTTTCAACAATTCAAAGCAAAAGTAAAATGCATATTTCATTCACTTAATCAATGAATTTTAAAGCATAGTGATGTTGTGCACAAACCTCAAGCGAGTAGTCTGTCACACCCTACCCCTCTGTAAGGCATAACATGATCCCGTAGTATACCTAATGAATTACCAACTCCGTCTACTGATAATCCATTAAATACACTACAAGGGATTTTAAAAACTTTTCTTACTTCTTTTACAGTGGTGAGCACTATTTACAGGTGTGAAAGACTTTGGTGAACTGAAGTGAAACAACTAACTCATTTGATTTATTTGGAATATCTGTAAAAATTTTGGCAAGGTGCCATTTGTATTTTGGACAAAACAGTTCTTCAGAAAACTCAGAAAAGCACTTCAATATATTTTCAAATCTCAACTCCAACATTTTTATCAACACAACACATTTCTCAAGTCAAATCCACAGTGATTTTCAAAGACTAAGATACAAAGATATAACACAATTTTTACAAGCCAAATAACTCATAATTATTTTACAACTTTACTGTACAACTTAAATTTACTACTTCTAAAAACCAAGAACAAAATATACATACAGTGAATATACATTACAAGATAAAATGCCACATGTGGTATACTCACTATACCCAAAAATCTCTGGCGATACTAGCAAATTTAGCTCACGCCTGTCTGTCTTTCTACTCGCGACAAAGAATAAAGCTATCACTGAGACAATGTCTCATGGTGCACAACATTAACCAAATACAAATTTTAAATCACAATTCATAAATCATATCAATAGTGGATACTTAAAACCATAGTTAAATTCAAGACAATAAATGTCAACAAGAATTTAAACTCCATTTGTTAATATCACAATAATTTTCAATAAGTCGATCATGGTTGAATTCAATAGACAGTATATGTCAATAAGAGTTTAAATCAATTTCACAATCTCACAATACATAATAACACAATTCGATCAAATAATCAAGAATACAAAGGTTGCCAATCTATAACACAATTTAGGCCATGACACAATTTTTTCCATATATGCCGTGTTGTACACCACGACAAGACATGCTCACCCCAATAATCGAAATCAATGAGGGAGGAAGCTAGCTATATAATGAGAACTCATCCATACTCACCTCGATCGGGAAGTCAAAGAGGAGGAACATAATCATACTCACCCTGGACTAATAAGTCAAAGAGGGAGGAATAATCACACTCACCCCATTAATGGAGGAGGAACATATTATCGGTGTCATGCCAATTGTGAGTCAAAACAATTCCAAACATTTTATTCAAATGATCCGTAAGAATCCAATAAATATCCAAAGTTATAATTTCATTCACAAAATGGCAACACAATGTAATTCACTTCAATTTCCACAAAACCATTTACGTTGCTTTTCAATCAATAAGTATCCATCAAATACCATTCAAACAATTTTTCACGATTTCAAACCATTCACAATGTTTTTCAATCAATAAGTGTCCACCAAACACATTTCCACAATTTAAAACAATGATATGCAAATAGTCAATATTTATTTCCATTGAAAATAATTCAAAAGAAAGCTTGTTGTGCACAAACCTCGATGATCTGCCCTCGATCCGACTCTGTTTCCTTCCTTTTCTCGAGTCTTTGGTAATCGAGAAACACAATTTGAAGTGTTTGAGACTAATTTAAACTGTCTCTATCGATGGTGTTTGGTAAATAATACATCGAGCTCAATTATTCACTTAATCACCTAATGTACCGACCCTCGCTATGCTTTTAGGTAAATTAGGTTTTAGTGTCGTTAATATGTCACATTTCATAGGCTTAAAGGTATGGTATGTTTAACCAAATTCATTTACTTGCTTAGTGCATTTTAATGCAAATTCTCGGATTCCGAACACCGGTTTGACCTAACCGGACGATCTAGTTCCCTCGGTTTTCGGGTCTCGGTCGAAACTACAAACTTGTAGATCTAGGTCTTATTGCACGCGGTGCAAAATTTCAGGTCAATCCGAGTTAAGTATACCAAGTTATGGTCATTACACTATTGCTGGTCAAGTGGTACCATTTTAGGTCAATTTTAGGTCAAATTGGTCAATTCTGGTTCGGCCAGTTTTTGGACCCGAACTTGTGCAAGTTGTTTGACTTGCTTATGGTCATTTCTGGGCTTTGGTGTCTTCATAAGACTTGTAGGTATGGGTCTTAACTATTCTTGGTCAAAATTTCAGGTCAATTGGACCTGGTTTGAGTGAGTTATGGCCTAAACACACACTGCTGCCCAATTGGTCATTTTTCAGGTCCTAATTGCACCTAATCCGAATTGGTCATTTTTTTAGGTCACCTTGCAAGCAGAATTTTGGCATGGTTTCTCAATGAAAGTTGGCACATTTTGTGCCTAGTTTCACCTCAAATTGGTCTCATACCAATTGAGGTTACACATTCAAGGTTATAGGCTAAAATATACACTGCCCTCAATATGCAATTCACATCCCAACTTCAAACACACACTTACCTTTGCAAGGTTTACTTCCATACCCTACCAAACTGTTTTGGCACATTACCAACAACATTTTCTACATTACATAAGCATTATTTTGGGCAGATTCCAATCACCCTCAACACACCAAATATCATTCACAATTACAATTTCTAAGTACCATTACAAACACACCTAAACATTACAAACTTTACATACATTTTACAATGTAAATTGACATACATATCATCAATCCTTCTAGGTCAATATGCTGCCCACACTCCCTTCAATATACACCATTATTCAAGTGTCCACAAGCTGCCACAATTCATTCATCAACATCACATTGCCGTACCATATGCCAATTCCCATCAAAGTGCATCATTCACCATATATACATGCATTAAATCACTAGGTTACTAAATCACCATGATTAACATTATTTCTCATCAATTATATACACAAATACCTCATCAAAATCGTGACCCATGGCTGTCCAAAATGGCAACAACAATAACCCTTCAAACTCAAAATTTTCCTTCACCAAACCAATACCCATAACATGCATAAAAACTTTAACAAAGGATTTCTCAAAAATGCAAACTTACCTTTATTTGTAACTTGCTAAACCTTCACCAAACTTCTCAAAATTAGTATCAATATCTTCCTTGTGGTGTGTAGACCATTTTTCATGAAAGAACCTAAGAGAATGGAGTTGAAATGGAGAGAGGAAATGAAGCTCAAAGAAAACGTCAATGGAGTTTCAAGGTTTCTTCAATTCGCCATTTGAGAGAATTTTGAGGAAGATGGAATTTCAGATGGTGAGTGGACCATATCAGCCATATTTCAATGATAAATTAATCCTATAGTGGTCCACTAACTAAAATTAAAACATATTATAAGTTAACTTTCAATTAATCCACATTTAACCCATTATTTCCACTATTTATTTTAGGTACCATCAAATTAATTTTTCATTTCATTTTCTAAGTGTAATACTATTTATTTTTAATGGACATTTAGGTCAAAAGACAATTCGGGATGTCAAATGACCATAATGCCCCTGTTCGTGGCTTTCCTATTTTTCAGAATAATCGTATTTTGTCTGTTTTTCGATTTCTCACTTTTCTTTGTACTAATTATTTAATTTTTCTTTGATCTTTCTAATGATATTTACTCTTCAACAATGGTCTATTTAAGTCCTAAAAATGTTTCCCAGGGTTCCCCGCAGTCCAGGGTTAGTCAACGGTCCACGCCGTGACCTCCCGGTGCGGCCACCCATCGCTAGGTTTCTCGGCTCGTTTAACTTGATCACATTTCTTTGCAATCATTTTTCCTTTGTTTTTCTTGTACTTTCTTTTCTTTTATTTCATTATTTTATGTCTCCTCACTCTCATTGAAGTGTGGTTCTAGGCATCCTAGCTGTCCGGACAACACTGGTCACTGGAGCAGCAGAACGCACTACCGAACTTAGGGGTGTTACATAGTCTCTTGGCCTTGACTCGGCTCCTCGGGTTCATTCCCAGTATTCTTTTCAACTGAAACACATAATTTTACAGTGTTTCAGTACCATAACGTAGCATAAATCCAAAAATAAATTTAACTTCACTTTTACCTAACTTTAACGTGCTAAATTCGACGTTATTGAAATTTTGTATTTTGGGGTTACTATTCACTACACTATACAAGTCAAATTATTGACTTTTTAAGGCTTAATAGGTATGGGAATTCCAACTTCACCCACATACCACATTTTGGTCACTAAATTTGTTGGTTTTGGTTGTTTATTCAAATTCTAAGTCTTTTAGGTAAATTTGATAAAATTTCAGTTTTGGTGTCTAATATTGCATTGTTCTATTGGTCACTTCTCTGTTGGAATTTGGCAAAACTCTCTTCACAGAAAATGTTCCTTATTGTCTTAAGTTTATTCTTCTTTTTGAATCACTCTAATTGGAATTTTGTAGCTCAAGTTATACCCATTTGAACCATGGCTGCCGGATTGAACACAACCCAGAATTCTGGGCAATTTTTTTGTGCTGGCAATTTTAGGTCACCAACTTGGGGTGGCCAAATGACTTAGTTGCTGGCAGAATTTGGGTTTGTGTTATTCATGAAAGTTTTAGGTCTATATCTCATCTAACTACTGGTAAAATTTCAGGTCATTTAGACCGTCCTAGCTCATGTTATGATACACTGATCATTTGGTCAGTTTATACAGAGGCAGACTGTGATTTTTCAACTTTGGTCAATTTGTTCACTAGGTTTTGGTCACTTTTTGGGCATGCTTCCAAAATAAAAATTGTTTCATTTAGTGTCTATTTTCATCCCTAATTGGTCCCATACCAATTAGACTTGTAAAATTTTATTTTTGGTCCTTTAAAGTTGACTTGGTCATGCTGCTCAATCCGAATTTGGTTATGATTCAAACACTTCTAACACTCTTGATTAGGTCACAAATGACCATTTCTCACTTCATATTAGGTCAAAGACATCATTTACAAATTTCTCCCATTTTTGTCTCTAAACCCTAAGTCCAAAACCCTAGTTCACAATTTCTTTGCATTTAACCAAATCTAAACATTTCAATCTCACTACCACATTCACATAAGCTTGCCTAACATATTAAATTCAATCAAAACACATGCTTTTCATCACAAACCCTAGCTGCCATAATTTCCATCTAGTCCTCCAATAATTAATTTCTTTTCATTTTAAGCATATTTCCATGTTCTTCATGCTATAAATACTTAAATTAAACTATAATTTTCAAGTTTAGCTACTAACTTTGAATGCATAATTTTCAATCTCCCTTTTCTTAATTTTCTCCTTCTTTCTTTCCCTTGAATCTTCTTTTCTAGTTGCCCAAAAAAACTTTAAACATGGTAAGACAATTTTCTATGGTGGGATTTTGTAGTCTTCAAGCTCAAAGATGAGCTTCAATGGTGGTTTTTGGTGAGGAAAGGAGGAAAGGGATGGGTCACATTTTTTTGAAGAAGAAGATGACTTTTTTTTTTTTCTTTTCTTTCCTTTTCTTTTATGTCTTAGGAAGACCAAAAATTCCAATTAATTAAATATATTAATTATTATTTTTATGGCATCATGCATGATGTCATCACCTTTTTAACTTTTTCATTTTCTTTTTTTTTTCTATTTATTTTTCTATTAGTTCTTTAATTTAATTCTCAATTCTGAAATTTTCTTTTCTCCAATTTCATTTGACAGTTAGGTCAGGAGTCAACTCTCGGCGTCAATTGACCAAATTGCCCCTCGCCGATTCAACCTGGTTTGCAATTAATTCAATATTTCTTCTGGCTCCCTGACCTAATTATTTGACTGGCTTAACAGTTCTTTTTCGTGATTTTCTCTTTTCCACTGTGTTTATAATAGTCCTAAGGACCGCAGCATCACATTTTACAGTTCGAAATTTGAGTTTAAAATGACTTTGTAGTCCTTCTCGAGAAGGTCACCCATCGCTGTGACTCTCGGCTCGTTTAACTTCTTATGTTCTGTTTTTCTTATTTATACTTAACTAATTAACAATTAATAATTATTTGTGTTTATGGCTTATCTAGTTGTCATAAGTGTGGTCCTAATCCCCTTAATTGTCCGGACCGACACCGATCACCGGAACAGTGAAATATACTAGGCTACACAAAGAGGGGTGTTACAAGAGCTCCCCATGGTGACACACTGGGGCGTATGAACCCCTTATCGAGTAACTCTTGCAACTGAATTTTCAACTCTCTCAATTCAGTGGGTGCCATCCTATAAGGAGCAATAGAATTGGTGTTGTACTCGGCATTACCTCAATAGCAAATTCGACTTCCCTTTCTGGTGGTAAACCAGGCAATTCTTCAGGAAACACATCTGGGAAGTCTCTTACTGTGGGTTTATCACACAGGTTCGGCTTAGCCTGCCTAGTATCAACCACGTGTGCTAGGTAAGCTTCACAGCCTTTTCTCATCAATCTTTTTGCAACGGTGGCTGAGATAACATTGGACAAGAAATCTGTCCTTTCACCCACAACTGAAATCTCATTACCCTTAGGAGTTTTTAGAGAAATCCTCTTTAATTTGCAATCAACTATTGCCTGATGATGTGACAACTAGTCCATACCCAAAATCACGTCAAATTCGTGGAAGGGCAATTCAATTAGGTCTGCCAAGAATTCATATCCTTGAATCCTCAACTGGCAACCTTTATACACCTTATTCACTACCACACTGTGGCCTAGTGGATTTGTGACTATAATGTCTTGATCACTCTCCTCTACTGACACTCCCCTCTCTACTGGTAGTTTCATACAGATGTATGAATGAGTGGAACCTGGATCCACCAATGCATGCACAAATGTGTTGTAGAGGGAGAACGTACCCTTAATGACATCCGGGGCATCTTGCTCCTCCTGAGCTCTTATGGCATAGGCTCTGGTAGGTGCTCTAGCCTCTAGCCTCTCAGCTGACTCAGATGCAGGCCTCAGTGATGGATCAACTACCTCAGATTTATCGGACTTCCTACCCCTTTGAGGTGCAGGGGCAGGCCTATCTGCTTGTGTTGGGGCAACTATAGTAGTCCTTTTTAGACAATTTTTGATCTGATGTTCTGTAGATCCACACCGTAAGCATACACCAGTCACTTGCCAATAGTCCCCCTTATGCCACTTCTGGCAGTATGGACAGGCAGAAGATGCTGGGGCTGGTCCCCTGAACACCATCCCTGGGTAGCTGCCCACTGATGGTGTGGACTGGCCTCTCCCCTAGGTGTGAACTGTGGTCTGGGCCCCTAGGACTGACCCTGACCTTGTGGTTGTCCCAAACTCTGAGCAGGAGGACCTTTACTCTTCTTATTGGGAGCAGAGAATGAACTGGACTGACCTGGACCCCTCTTCTGCTGTCTTTCCCTTCTATTTTGCTCATTTATTCGGACTCTTTCTACTTTTGATGCAGCATCCACTAATTTGGCAAAATTTGTGATCTCCAATGCTATTATCATGACTTTGATATTATCATTTAGCCCTTCTTCGAACCTTATGCACCTCTCTGCCTCTGTAGGGACTATCTCGCTCCCATACCGGCTCAATCTGATGAATTAACACTCATACTCTACCACTGATAGTTGCCTTTGTCTTAGACTGATAAATTCTCTTCTTCTCTCTTCTAAATACACTTTACTAACATACTTCTTCCTAAACTCTGTGAGGAAGACATCCCAGGTGACCTGATCCGGTCGCACCTCACTGGATACTGTGTCCCACCACTAATATGCATCATCTTGAAGTAGGGATACAGCACCCTCCAAGTTTTGCTCGAGGGTGCAATGAAGCTGTTTCAACACTCTTACAGTTCTATCCAACTAGTTTTCAGCTGTCATGGGTTCATCCTCCTTCCTCCCAAAAAAATCCACAGCACCATGTTTTCATAGTTTTTCCATATGGGACTTCTGTGGTACTGGTGGAGGTTGTGGCTGTGGTTGTGGTGATCGAATTACCCCCATCATTTGCTGGTAAAATTCGGCCATTTGCTGGAATAATGCAAACTAAGGTTGGGCAGGTGCCTCAACTACTGGTGGGGCAGATTCTCCCCTGCCTCCAGATTCAGCCCTTGGTGGAGCACGACTCTCCACCTCTTCATCAACTGCTCTTTGAGAAGTAGGATCCATATCCTAATCAAAATAAGAAAAAAAAACAGATCTGCATCAGTGTCACCTCAACACTTACAAATGCAAAGCAATGGTATGCACTCTATCTAGGCCCAGAAATGCCTAAACCGATGCTCTGATACCACTAAATGTGAAACTCCTTACCCGTCTACAATGAAGCCGAGCAAGATATGCCACACAGTGTGTAGAGCACCATAACTTATCTCATAATAATTTACCCTCCATAATTTATTTATTTACTATCCACCAAGCACAAAATTTACCAATTATATCTTTTATTTTCAAAATTGATTAATCTGAATTTTTCATAAATTTTTATTGAAAATCCGGCAGAGTGCCGACTGTAAATTGGAAAACAGTTCTTCTGAACCTGTTTAAAAGACACTTCCAATATAGTTTTCAAATCCAAAACTCCAATATACACACATATCAACTCAATCTCAACACCATTTTCAAAATTTTGGTTCACATAATCACTCGAAGCACATTCATGAATATTTCTCAACATTTCATTTTTCAACATAATATACAGAAAATTTCAATAACATGGAATTTCATATATTTACATTATCACATAATTTCAAGAGTTTGTAATTATAATCCAAACTAATACAAAATGTAAAATACAAAATACAACCCAAATTTCTAATGTCCTACCAAATGCACTGTAGATATGAGGTGACTCTGGTCTCTGTGCAGATCTGACAATCACCCTGTATGAGGTCTGCTAGACTCCCCAGCTGTATCTCTAGTACCTGCGCATGGCAAAGGCGACGCACTAAGCAATTCTGCTTAGTGGTGCGAATATAAAATAAAATAACTAAAATAAAATAAATATGCAGAATGTATGTTTACATTTTATGTAGACTTAGTTTCTAGCATTTATTATAGTTGTAACACCCCTCACCTGACTACAGTGTAGCCAAGCAAGGCATACTACATTTGGTGCTGGAGCACCCTAACTTACCTTACTTTATTTCTTTAAAAATTTTGTTCTCGTTATATTTAATATCGATTATTTTTCGACGGAGAAACTAACGGAGTTTCCCCTATTTTATTATCGTTTGACGTATTTCAATATTCACCTGTTTGAAATTCAACAATATTTTCAAAATAAAATCTTATCCATGCTAATCATAGTTATCTCATCAATCATTCTCATAATTTTCTCATATTTTAAATCTCTTCCATACATTTCAATTTCATAATCATTTCCATACATTTCCATTCATACTCAATTCATATGTAAACATTCTTAAATTACATAAGCAACATTTTCAAATTTCCTTAATTTACATAATTTACAAAATAATTACAAAATTTCATAATTTACATGATATATAAATTAATTATATATGAAAAAGCTAATTTATTAATTTACATCGCATTTCTAGTAATTACCTGTTCATAATATATATTACAATACAATATCTAAGCATTTTATACAAAATATAAAATATGATCTATATGGGCCCTATCTATATGCATTGCTGAGGAGGTGACAATCTTGAATACTTCAGATACTTCTGCAGATCAAAACTCCCAAAATTCCCAGTCAAACGTCCATTGGGTTCTAGCTTCAGTACCTGCGTGAAAGAAATAATTCCATCGCGCTAAGCATTGCTGCTTAGTGGTGCAATAATATAACAAGGAAATAATATACAAATAAAGATAGAAATAAAACATAATGCAAATAATTAAGATTTATTTATACTTCACATGCGGTTTCTAAAATTTAATATGTTTTATCCTAATTTAGTCTTCTTTGAAAGTGTTTATTTCGCCAATGTACAGTAATAATGTACAAAGAAAAATGATCTGAAAATAATAAATTTATGCTTATATTATTATATAAGTCACATTTGCAATATTTATTTATGTTATAATTTTCTTTGCTAATTTTTTAGCATTTTCTCTATACTTGCTAGGTTGTCTCAGATTATCTCATAATAAGTAAATTTTAATATCTCATTCTTCATTTCGATTCTTTCTAATAAATAACTATCCTAATTTATTTTAGGTCATCTTACTCATTTATTTTATTTTATTTCTAATATTTTTAATTGCTAATATTCTTAACTTATCTCAATAAATTTCACTGCCCAAGTAACCTATGACAGGCTGACTAAACTGGATAATGGGTCTTTGGCACTGGACACCGCGGTGCCTCGGGCCATCATACCATGGGACGCAGAACGTCAACCATGTATGCAGTCAGTATGGCTAAAAAGCCATGATATCACATAATCGGGCATAAAAGCCATGAATACGGGCGTAAAAGCCATGAATACAGGCATAAAGCCTTTCGCAGTACTGCTAAAACAATACCCTATTGGCATGCCAAACTATCCAATCTGACACACATGTCTAGGCAATACAATGGCACATAATATCATTAAATATTAATATATTGTGTTTTATGACTTTATTATTTCATGATAAATTTCATAATTTATACATTCATCATAATATTCATACATTCCTTACATCATTCATATTGATCACAATTCACAATAATGGTGTTCATATAACATTGTACTCAAAACATTTTTCCTTTCTCTTATAAAGAAAACTAATGTTCTATTCATATTTTCATGTGATTCATTTATTCATTACAATATTTATATGAATTCATAACTCATACAAGGTGTTATTATCTTATTTGTAATGGAAACATAAATCCTAATGTGAACCTCATCCCATTTATACTCAACAATCCATCTAGGTTAATGTCATTTCATATTCAAGTGGTATTACTTATGTTTTATTAGACCTACTAGTAATGAGAATAAATCTTAACTATATACTCACATAACTTAAATGTTCATTAAGTCATTTAGGTGAATTACTATTTCTATTTCAAGTAATCCATAAATGTTTCATGGATTCCAAATTTCATACCTTAATTTCCTCTACCAATTTAGTTATTATACTTTGTGTCTATGTATTACTATTCACATTACTATTCACTCAAATTGTTGACTTTTTAATACATAATAAATTTATTGAACCTAAGTTCTCAAAGATACCACATTTTGCATTCAAAATTTATTGGTATTGGTTGCCAATACCATTTCCAAGCTTAATGTTAATTGGGCAGAATTTAGAATGGTCCAATTGACCTGAAATTTTACCAGCAACAAGCTTAGATATAGACCAACAACTTTCATGAAGAAACCTACCCCACATTATGACCAGAACCTATCGAACAAGGGAGTTGCGATCCACTGCTCATCGTGACCGTAGATATGGTCAGTCCAGAAAAATTCCAATCCAGCCAGTTGTGGTTTTTGGACCATAACTTGAGCTACAAAACTCCAAATGGAGTGATTCAAAAGAAAAAATTCAACTAGACAAAATAAGGAACAACTTTCATGTTTATCATTTTCCCAAATTCAGACCGCAATAAAGAATAAATGGAACAAGAATATAGGGTATGAAAACTGAAAATTCTGCTCCATTAATTTTAAGCTTAGAAATGGTATTGGTAACCAATACCAACAAATTTTGAATGCAAAATGTGGTATGTTGGGAGTGTTAAAACCAATGTACCTATTTTCTATGCAAAAGTCAACATTTTTGTTGACTAATGAAGGGAATAGTAACACCAAAACTTGAAATTCAAAAATTGAAAAATTCAACAGTGTCAAATGCCCTAGTATACCTAACAAGATTGGTTTGGATAGTTTGGCATGCCAATAGGGTTCAGTTAGCAGTATTGCACATGGCATTATGCTATTTTGTGATTTAATAGCTTTTAGCCATTCTGACATTATGTTGATACTTAGCCTTGTGCCTAATGTTATTACAGCATATTAGCTGTTCTGTTGCACACCGGGAGACACATATGTGACCGATGGTGTGATGGCCCGAGGTACTTGATACCCAGTGCCAATTTACCCATTTATCCAGTCTAGTCGTCCAGTATAGGTTACTTGGGCAACCAAAAATGAAAGTGGACAAATTTAATGAAATAATGAATATAACAAGTACAAAATAAGTAAGATTACAAATACTCATCGAAAATTTATTTGAAATGAAACATCAATACATTCACTGCATATTTATTTTCTATTATTTATTTTTATTTTATTATTGGCACCACTAAGCATTATTGCTTAGCGCATTGCTTTTGCCAGGTGTAGGTTCTGGAGATACTAACCGAGAGCCCAGTAGACCACAGACTGGGTGAGACCTCCTGCAACTCTGCATAGTGTCCGTGTCACCTCATCATCTTCAGTGCATTGGTAGGACACTAGGTTTCATTTTGGTATTTTGTAACTATCTTTTATTTTCTCTTGTGTAAATGAGACTTATATAATGTATTTTGATGTTAATGTATATAGTTGAAATTGAGTTTGTGAATGAAAAAGTGAATATTTATTTACGACTTTTACATGATTATCATATGAGATGAATGATTGAGAAATGGAAATGTTGTTCAAAAACATATTGAGATTTTGTTGATGAAATGGAGTTGGGATTGATTGGAAATGATTATTGGAAGTGTTTTTTTCATAGGTTTTGAAGAACTGTTTTCTTCATTTTTAGCCGGTACTTTGCCGGATTTTCTATAAAATTTTCGGAACCTCAAATAAATTATAATTTCAATAAATGACTTAAATGAATTATATTTCACAAGTTATATTCAAAACTATGATAAAAAATAATTAAGGAAGAATAAAAAAATGATTAAGATAAAATAGAGTGTTCCGGTACACTGTGTGACATATTTTACTCGGATATACTGTAGACGGGTAAGGGGTGTTACATTTAGTGGTATCAGAGCACGGTTTAGGCGTTTCTGGGCCTAGATTGAGTCCATACCATGCATTGCATTTGTAAGAGTTGAGGTGACACTAATGCAGATCTGTTTGTCTTTGTTATTTTGAATAGGATATGGACCCTACATCTCAGAGGGCAGTTGAGGAGGAAGTGGAGAGTCATGCTCCACCTGCAGCAGCTAAGACTGGGGGTAGGAGAGAACCTGCTCTGCCAGCTCAAGCAGAGCCTGCTCAGCCTCCACAGGCCATGTTCCAGTAAATGGCCGAATTCTTCAGACAAATGACTGGGGTAATGCCAGTACCACCACCACCACCACCACCTCCACAGCATAAATCACACCTGGAAAGACTAAGAAAATTTGGAGCAGTAGACTTCTTTGGCAAGAGAGAAGATGATTCTGTTGCAGCCGAAAATTGGTTGAACAGAACAGGCAGAGTTTTAAAACAACTCCACTGCACTCCAGAGCAAAATCTAGAAGCTGATGTATCTCTGTTGCAAGATGATGCATATGAATGGTGGGATACAGTGTCCAGTGAAGTACAGCCAGAAGTAATAACTTGGGACTTCTTCCTCTCTGAATTCAAGAAGAAATATGTGGGTAGTGTATACCTGGAAGAGAGGAGAAGAGAGTTCATTAACCTAAGGCAGAGACAGCTGACAGTGGCCGAGTATGAAAAGGAATTTGTTAGATTAAGCCACTATGGAAGGGACATAGTCCCTAATTAGGCTAAAAGGTGTAAGAGATTTGAAAAGGGATTAAATGATAACATAAAGATCATGATCACTGCCTTGGGAATCACCGACTTCACCAAGTTAGTGGAAGCTGTAATAAAAGTTGAAAAAGTAAGAATAAGTGAGCAGACCAGAAGAGAGAGACAGCAGAAGAGGGGCCCAGGTCAGTCTAGTTCATCTCCTGCATCTGGGAAGAAGTTCAAGGGTCCACCTGCACAGAATTCAGGTCAACCACAAGGTCAAGGTCAGTCTCAGGGGCCCAGGCCATAGTTTACCCCTAGGAGAGGTCAGTCCACACCATCAGTGGCCAGCTCTCCAAGGATAGGGTTCAGGGGACCAGCCCCAGCAACTTCTGCATGTGCACATTGCCTGAAGTGGCATAAGGGGGAGTGTTGGAGAGTGACTGGTGCCTGCTTAAGGTGTGGGTCGACAGAGCATCAGCTAAGGAACTGTCCACGCAGAACTACTACAGCTGCTCCAACACAAGCAGACAGACTTGCTCCTGCATCACAAAGGGGTAGGAAATCTGGCAAATCTGAGGCAGTGGGACCATCACAGAGGCCTGCATCTGAGCCAGCAGAGAGGCACGAGAGCGGACCACTGCGAGCCTATGCCATGAGAGCTCGGGAGGAGCAAGATGCCGGGCGTCATCGAGTGCGTTCTCCTCTACAATACATCTGTGCATGCATTGGTGGATCCAGGATCCACTCATTCATACATCTGCATCAACCTACCCGTAGAAAGGGGGATACTAGTAGAGGAGAGTGACCAAGACATTCTGGTCACTAATCCATTGGGCCACAGTGTAGTGGTGAACAAAGTGTACAAGGGTTGCCCGTTAAAGATTCAGGGGTATGAATTCTCGGCAGATCTAATTGAGTTGCCCTTCCACGAGTTTGACGTGATTTTGGGAATGGACTGGTTGTCACGTCATCAGGCAATAGTTGATTGTAAACTGAAGAAGATTTCTTTGAAAACTCCTGAGGGTAATGATATCACTGTTGTGGTTGAAAGGATGATTTCTGTCAATGTTATCTCGACCACGATTGCAAGAAGAATGATGAGAAAGGTCGTGAAGCTTACCTAGCACACGTGGTTGATACTAGGCAAGTTAAGCCAAACCTGAGTGATATACCCACAGTAAGAGACTTCCCAGAGGTATTTTCTGAAGAGTTGCCTGGTTTACCACTAGAAAGGGAAGTCGAGTTTGCTATTGAGGTAATGCCGGGTACAACACCCATTTCCATTGGTCCTTATAGGATGGCACCCACAGAATTGAAGGCGAAAATCCGATTCTGAGAGTTCTTTGGATAAGGGGTTCATACGCCCTAGTGTGTCACCATGGGAGCTCTAGTCTTGTTTGTAAAGAAGAAAGATGGGACTTTGAGGTTATGCATTGATTCTGGCGGTTGAATAAAGTGACAGTGAAGAATAAGTATCCGTTGCCTAGAATTGATGATTTGTTTGATCAGTTAAAGGGAGCAGGAGTATTTTCTAAAATTGATCTCAGATCAGGGTATCATCAGTTGAGGGTGAAGGATGCAGATGTGCCAAAGACTGCATTCAGGACCCGATATGGGCATTATGAGTTCCTAGTAATGCCCTTTGGCCTAACAAATGCACCAGCAGCATTCATGGACCTTATGAACCGTATCTTCCATCCATACCTAGATCGGTTCGTAGTGGTCTTTATTGATGATATTTTGGTGTATTCCAAGACCAGGGAAGAACATGATGAGCATTTGAGGATTGTTACGCAAACCACGAGAAAAGAAGCTGTATGCTAAGTTGTCCAAGTGTGACTTCTGGTTGAATGAGATTGCATTCCTTGGACACATAGTGTCAGCTGATGGGATTAGAGTGGATCCTAAGAAAATAGAAGCAGTGATGGAATGGAAGCCTCCTAGGAATACAACTGAGGTCAGGAGTTTCTTGGGGCTAGCTGGGTATTACAGAAGATTTGTGAAGGGATTTTCCTTAATAGCTGCTCCAATGACCAAGTTATTACACAAGAATGTTAGATTTGACTGGAATGACAAGTGTCAGACCAGTTTTGAGAAGTTGAAGGCTATGTTGTGAGGCACCGGTGTTAACATAGCTTGGTGTCGAAAGGACTTTGTGGTCTACAGTGATGCCTTTCATAATGGGTTAGGGTGTGTATTGATGCAAGAGGGTAAGGTGGTCGCTTATGCTTCCAGGCAGCTAAGGCCACATGAACAGAATTACCCTACCCATGATCTAGAGATTGCAGCAATTTTCTTCGCACTGAAGATATGGAGGCATTACTTGTATGGTGAAAAGTGCTACATTTACACAGACCACAAAAGCCTGAAATACTTGCCAACCCAGAAGGAGCTCAACCTTAGACAGAGACGATGGATTAAGTTCCTGAAGGACTATGATTGTGTAATTGACTACCATCCTAGGAAAGCAAATGTAGTTACAGATGCTTTGAGCAGAAAATCCATCACAGCTTTGAGATCATTGAATGCCCGTCTAACTCTGGTTCTAGATGGAGCTATTTTGGCTGAGTTGCAAGTGAGGCCAAACCTGTTACAGCAAATTTTAGATGGGCAGAAGGTAGATGAGAAGCTAAAGGCTATTATGAGCAAAATCTCAAAGGGAAAAGCAACTGACTATGAGGTGAAAGCAGATGGGTGTCTGTACTACAAAGGAAGAGTATGTGTACCAGATAATGGGGAATTAAAAGCCAATATTCTGAAAGAGGCACATGCCAGTGTTTATGCTATGCACCCAGGAAGTACAAAAATGTATCATGATCTGAAACTTCAGTATTGGTGGCCTGGTATGAAGAAGGACATAGCGGACTATGTGACTAAATGCTTGACATGTCAGCAAGTCAAGGCAGAATATCAAGTTCCATCGGGTTTGCTACAGCCTATACGCATACCTGAATGGAAATGGGATCGGGTCACCATGGATTTTGTAAGTGGTCTACCTCTCACCCAAAAGAAACATGATGTAGTATGGGTGATAGTGGATAGATTGACGAAGTCAGCACACTTTCTGCCAGTTAGGACTGACTACTCACTGGAGAAGTTAGCAGAATTGTATATCAGTGAGATAGTTAGACTACATGGAATTCCACTTTCCATCATATCTGATCGAGACCCAAGGTTTACATCGAGATTTTGGAAGAAGTTGCATGAGTCCTTGGGTACACAACTCCACTTCAGCACAACTTTCCATCCTCAGACGGATGGCCAATCAGAAAGAGTAATCCAGGTAAACAATTGAACCAATTGAATTAATACAAATATTGAACAAAAATGATAATAATAACATGAAATATATTTTAGGTCCTTGAGGATATGCTGAGGAGTTGTGTCATTGAGTTTGAGGGAAGTTGGGATAGATACCTCCCACTGGCAGAATTTGCATACAACAATAGCTACCAAGCTAGTATCAAAATGGCCCCGTATGAAGCACTGTATGGGAGAAAATGTAGAACTCCAGTGTGCTGGATTGAATTGGTCGAAGACAAACTAGTAGGACCAGACCTGGTGAAACAGACTGAGGAGAAGGTAAAATTAATCAAAGCCAATCTGAAGGTTGCCTCAGACAGACATAAATCCTATGCCGACTTGAAGAGAAAAGAAATAGAATATGCGGTTGGCGATAAAGTGTTCCTCAAGGTGTCACCGTGGAAAAAGGTATTGAGGTTTGGAAAAAAAGGTAAGTTAAGCCCTAGGTTCATTGGCCCATATGAAGTCATTGAACATGTGGGTCCAGTGGCCTATAGGCTAGCTTTACCACCAGAGCTGGACAAGATCCACAATGTGTTCCACGTATCTATGCTAAGAAGATATCGCTCAGATCCTTCACATGTCATCTCTAGGGAAGAAATTGAAGTACAACCGGATTTGACATATGAAGAAGAACCCATACGGATCCTGGCTCGGGAAGTGAAAGAGTTGAGGAATAAGCATATTCCACTGGTGAAAGTGCTTTGGAGGCACCACAACACCGAAGAGGCAACTTGGGAAAGTGAAGAGACGATGAAGCAACAGTTCCCTCAACTGCTTGCATCAGGTAAATTTCGAGGACGAAATTTAAATTAGAGGGGAACAGTTGTAACACCCTCCCTGTAGCAACTCCGTACATTCTACTGTCCCAGTGACCAGTGTTAGTCCGGACAGCTAGAACGTCTGAAAAAATATTTAAACTAAAGTGAGGAACCATAACTAACTCAAATATTAATAAGAAAAATTTAGGAAAAATTTTAGAAATAAAATACAACCAAGTTAAATGAGCCGGTGCCCTAGCGATGGGTAACGTAGTGAGAAGTTGCGGTTCTCGCAACTAGGAGCCCTAGACCCGGGGAAAAATTCATAAAATAATTTTTGGGACTCCAGAGAAGGATCATTAAGGTTCCTATGGCATTAGAATGCCAAGAAAATATTTAGAAAAAATTTTCAATCGGTACAGACAATTTTGACCCGTTAAGCCAAACGGAGGGCATTTTAGTCATTTCGCCTTCAGAGGTGATTTTTGGCCGACTTGTCCAGTTAAGTAAATAATTATTATGATCTAAAACATGAATAAATATTGTTAAAAATTGAATTGAAAATGAGTAGAGAAAAGAAGAAAAGAAAATGAAAGAAATACCTAAATATGACATCACATGATGTCATTAGGAAGGCCTCCACCAATCACCATTCAACAAGCCTTCTTAAAGCAATTAAAAGAGACAAAATGGACCAAAAATTTCTGGTGCTTCTCCTTCTTCTTCGGCCAGCCGTGAGTTTTCTCCTTCTTCCTCCATAACTCTCATTCTCTCATACCTTTAATCCTTTGATTTCTCACCCCAAATTCTATAAAGTCCTTCACTAAAATTTGTCACCCAACCTTGCTGGAGTGTTTGGCAGCCAAGAAAACAAAAGAAAGTGAAGAATTAACAAGAGAAAATTCTGCCCTACTAAGGTTAGTGCCATCTTTCTCTTTCTTTCTTTGGATATCCATGTTAAGACACTAAGTTAGGCTAGGAATTTATGGGAATTGAAGAGAATTATGCATGCTAGGGTATATGGTCAATTTTGGCAGCCTATAGGGGGTGGTGATTTTGATTGTTTTGATGGGTTTAGAGTGGACTAGAGATGGTGTTTAAAGTGTATATATATATTGATAATGAATTAGTGTGTTTAACTAAGGTATGGTATGAGAATGGGAATGAAGAATTAGGGTTTTGGAGAGAAATTTGGACTTTGCTTATGTAATGGTGAATGAACATACTAATGGTCAATTAGTGACTATTTGAGGTAAATTGACCACAACTTGGAGTAAATTGTAGCATTAGAAAACTGATTTGGTATGCTGCCTACTGAAACCAGCAGGTTTGGATGTGAGTCCAGCCTGTTTGGACAGCCATAACTTGAATTGTAGAGGTTCAATTGGTGTTTGGCCAATTGGACATGAAACTAGACACATAATGGCACAACTTTGGTGAAGAAACCATGCCCATAAGACCAAACCAAGTGGACCAAAAACTTGCCCCAATCCGGGTGTCCTGCAACCAGTTTCTGCAGAATGATCAAATGAACAGTGATTGTTCATTTAGCCATAACTCAGTGTAGAATAGTCCAATTGACCTGAAATTTTACTAGCAACAAGCTTAGATATAGACCAACAACTTTCATGAAGAAACCTACCCCACATTATGACCAGAACCTATCCAACAAGGGAGTTGCAGTCACTGTTCACTGCACTGTAGATATGGTCAGTCCAGAAAAATTCTAATTCGGCCAGTTGTGGTTTTTGGACAATAACTTAAGCTACAAAACTCCAAATGGAGTGATTCAAAAAATGAAATTCAACTAGACAAAATAAGGAACAACTTTCATGTTTATCATTTTCCAAAATTCCCACTGCAACAGTAACTAATGGAACAGTAAATATAGGGTATAAAAACTGAAAATTATGCTCCATTAATTTTAAGCTTAGAAATGGTATTGGTAACCAATACCAACAAATTTTGAATGCAAAATGTGGTATGTTGGGAGTGTTAAAACCAATGTACCTATTTTCTATGCAAAAGTCAACATTTTTGTTGACTAATGAAGGGAATAGTAACACCAAAACTTGAAATTCAAAAATTGAAAAATTCAACAGTGTCAAATGCCCTAGTATACCTAACAAGATTGGTTTGGATAGTTTGGCATGCCAATAGGGTTCAGTTAGCAGTATTGCACATGGCATTATGTCATTTTGTGATTTCATGGCTTTTAGCCATTCTGACATTATGTTGATACTTGGCCTTGTGCCTAATGTTATTACAGCTTATTAGCTGTTCTGTTGCACATCGGGAGACACATATGTGACCGATGGTGTAACGGTCCGAGGTACTTGATACCCAGTGCCAGTTTACCCGTTTATCCAGCCCAGTCGTCCAGTATAGGTTACTTGGGCAACCAAAAATGAAAGTGGATAAATTTAATGAAATAATGAATAGAACATGTACAAAATAAGTAAGATTACAAATACTCATCGAAAATTTATTTGAAATGAAACATCAATACATTCACTGCATGTTTATTTTCTGTTATTTATTTTTATTTTATTATTGGCACCACTAAGCATTATTGCTTAGTGTGTTGCTTTTGCCACGCGTAGGTTCTGGAGATACTGACCGGGAGCTCAGTAGACCACAGACTGGGTGAGACCTCCTGCAGCTCTGCATAGTGTCCGTGTCACCTCACCATCTTCAGTGCATTGGTAGGACACTAAGTTTCATTTTGGTATTTTGTAACTATCTTTTATTTTCTCTTGTGTAAATGAGACTTATATAATGTATTTTGATGTTAATGTATATAGTGGAAATTGTGTTTGTGAATGAAAAAGTGAATATTTATTTACGACTTTTACATGATTATTATATGAGATGAATGATTGAGAAATGGAAATGTTGTTCAAAAACATATTGAGATTTTGTTGATGAAATGGAGTTGGGATTGATTGGAAATGATTATTGGAAGTGTTTTTTTCACAGGTTCCGAAGAATTGTTTTCTCCATTTTTAGCCAGTACTCTGCCGGATTTTCTATAAAATTTTTGGAACCTCAAATAAATTATAATTTCAATAAATGACTTAAATGAATTATATTTCACATGTTATATTCAAAACTATGATAAAAATTAATTAAGGAAGAATAAAAAAATGATTAAGATAAAATAGAGTGTTCCGGTATACTGTGTGACATATTTTACTCGGATATACTATAGACGGGTAAGGGGTGTCACAAGACCACAATTATCCAAAATTTAATTTTTAATTATATTAGTGTTTATGACATCATGTATGATGTCATGCATGATGTCACCAATTTCTACTTTTCCTTTTTCTTCTTTTTTTTTTATTTTTTCATTAATTCTTTAATTTAATCCCCCATTCTGAAATTTTCTTTTCTCAGATTTTATTTGACAGTTAGGTCAGAAGTCAGCTCTCGTGTAACACCCCTATTTGTATAGCCTGGTATATTTCACTGTTCCGGTGACCAGTGTCGGCCCGGACAATTAAGGGGATTAGAACCACACTTAAGACAACTAGATAAACCATAAACATAAATAATTAGTAATGTTCAAGTAGTTAAGTATAAATAAGAAAAACAGAACATAAGAAGTTAAACGAGCCGAGAGTCACAGCGATGGGTGACCTTCTCGGGAATGACTGCAAAGTCATTTTAAACTCAAATTTCAAACCGAAAAATGTGACGTTGCGGTCCTTAGGACCCTTATGAACACAGTGAAAAAGAGAAAATCACGAAAAAGAACTGTTAAGCCAGTCAAATAATTAGGTCAGGAAGCCGGAAGAAATATGGAATTAATTGCAAACCGGGATGAACCGGCGAGGAGCAATTTGGTCAATTGACCCCGAGAGCTGACTCCTGACCTAACTGTCAAATAAAATCGGAGAAAAGAAAATTTCGGAATCGAGAATTAAATTAAAGAACTAATAGAAAAATAAATAAAAAAAAGAAAAATGAAAAAGTTAAAAAGGTAATGACATCATGTGGTGACACATGCATGATGCCATAAGTAATTTAATTAAAATTTTATTTAATTAGAATTATGGTCTTCCTGAGACATATAATAACAAAAAGAAAAGAAAAAAAAATGATTTCTTCTCCCCTTTTCCGTCACCTCTCACCTCCTCTCTCATTTCTCTCATTTTCTTAACTTCCTCCATTGAAGCTCACTAAAAAGCTTCTTAAACCCAAGATTTAAGCCATAAAATTTATAAGTTTCTTAATTAAAACTTGTAGTTGAGTTTTGTTAAGAAGATTGGAAAGAGAAAAATTGAAAGAAGTTTGAAGAATCAAGAAGTTGGAAAGCTCCATTTGAGGTAAGCTCTCTTCCTTAATTTTGATTGAATTATAAGTATAGAAGTAAGATGAAAGTGGTTAGAAATACATGAAAACATGCAAAATCATGTCTATCTAGAACCCAAGGAATTTTGGCCAGCAGCAAATTAATGTTGAAATGGGTAGTTTTGATGCAAATAATGAAGTGGTTAAGTGTAAGTGAGGGTATGAGTACTAAAAATGCATTTAGAATTCAATAAGTGAGTAAGATATGAAAGTTAGGGTTTGAGACCTAGGGTTTTGAGGCAAATTTTGGAGAAATGCATAAATGATATCTTTGACCAATTGTGAACTGAAAAATGGTCAATAATGACCAAAAGAGATGTGTGGAAATTGTGAGAATGGAAGTTAAATTCGTAGGGCAAATGGTCATGCTGCTGGCAGCATGACCAAGCCAACTTTGAAGGACCAAAATGGAAATTTTACAAGTCCAATTGATATGCTACCAATTGGGGATGAAAATAGACATAAAATGACACAATTTTCATTCAGGAAGCCTGCCCAAAAAGTGACTAAAACCTAGTGAACCAATTGACCAAAGTTGGTTAAGAGCAGTATGCCACTGCACAAACTGACCAAATGAACAGTAATTGTTCATTTGGTCATAACTCGAGCTAGGAAGGTCAAAATGACCTGAGATTTTACCATTAATTAGATAAGATATAGATCTAAAACTTTCATGAAGAACACCAACCCAAATTATGCCATTAACCTAATCAAATTATTGAGCAAAGTTGAGTTACTGAACCTGCAAAACTGCAGGATTGCCATTTGAACAGTAAGGTTTCAATGGCTATAACTCTCTCTAGAAAACTCCGATTTAGGTGAATCTTGAACCGATGGAAACCTAAGACATAGTAGAAAATTTCGTATGAAGGAAATTAGACCAAATTACGGACTTAACTTGATCAAATTATTGAACGAAGTTTGATAAAAAATCTACCAGAACCAAAATTGCAGCATGAACAGTGCACGTGAACAATAATTATATTTTGGCTATAACTTGAGCTACAAAACTCCAATTGTCACACCCTACCCCTCTGTAAGGCATAACATGATCCCGTAGTATACCTAATAAATTACAACTCCGTCTACTGATAACTCATTAAATACACTACAAGGGATTTTAAAAACTTTTCTTACTTCTTTTACAGTGGTGAGCATAATTACAGGTGTTAAAAACCTTTTTGAACTGAAGTGATAGAACTAACACATATGAATTATTTGGAATTTCTGTAAAAATTTTGGCAGAGTGCCATCTGTATTTTGGATAAAACAGTTCTTCAGAAAACCTGTAAAAAGCACTTCAATATATTTCCAAGTCTCAACTTCAACATTTTTCTCAACACAACATATTTCTCAAGTCAAATTCACAGTAATTTTTCAAAGATTGCGATACAAGAAATATAATACAATTTTTACCAACCAAAATAACTCATAATTATTTTACAACTTCAAGGTACAATTTGAATTTACAACTGCTCAAAACCAAAAACAATATGTACATACAGTGGTCATACATTACAGTACAAAATGCAAAATGTTGGTATACTCATTAAACCCGAAAAATCTCTCACTGGGTGTACTAGCAGCCTAGTCTGCTGCCCTGTCTGTCTGTCTACCTGCGACAGCAATAAAAAGCTATCGCTGAGACAATGTCTCAGTGGTGCACAACATTAACCAAATACAATTTAAATCACAATTCATAAATCATATAAATAGTGGATACTTAAAATCATAGTTAATTTCAAGACAGTAATTGTCAACAAGAATTTAAACTCCATTTCTCAATATCACAATAAATTTCAATAAGTCAGATCATGGTTGAATTCAAAAGACAGTATATGTTAATAAGAGTTTAAATTCATTTCACAATCTCACAATACATATCAATAAATCACACACAGCTTAATCATGTTCCAAAGTTCAATTCGTCCCAAAAGCCGATGGCTAATGAGGTATTCAATTCGTCCCAAAAGTCGATGACTAATGAGGAATAACATAGCTAGCTAGCAAAAATATGAGTACTTATCCAATTCGTCCTCAACAGGCACACACCTCAACACTTCAGCCAGAGAGGGAATTCAATTCGTCCCACTAGACAAGCTAGCGAGGAATACAATCAATATACATGATAGTTGTGGTTTCAAACCATTGCCAATACTTTTCAATCAATAAGTATCCATCAATATCATTTAAATAATTTCTCACAGTTTTCAAATCATTTACAATGCTTTTCAAGCAATAAATATCCATTCAAACACATTTCCATAATTTAAAACAATAATGTACAAATAGTCATAATTCATTTCAATTGAAAAATTCAAATGAAATAGTTGTTGTGCACAAACCTCTGATGACTGTCTCCTGGTCTGGACTCAGTGTTTCCTTCCCTTTCCCTGAGTCTTTACTAACTGAGAAACACAATTTGAAGTGTTTCAGTACTAAATTAAACTGTCTCTATCGATAATGTTTGACAAATAATTCACTGAAAGCTATTATTTGCTTAATCGCCTAATATACCGACCCTCGATGCGTTCTAGGTAATTTAGGCTTTAGTGTCACTAATATGTCACATTCGATAGTGTTTTAGGGTTGGTACTCGTTACCAATTTCATTTCCTTGTTTAGTGCATTTTATTGCAAATTGCTAGATTCCGGGATACTAGTTTGACCTAGCCGGAAGACCTAGTTCCCTCGGTTTTCGGGTTTCAGTCAAAACTACAAACTTATAGATCTATGTCTTATTGTATGCGGGGCAAACTTTCAGGTCAATCCGAGTTATGTAGACCAAGTTATGGTCATTTTACTATTGCTGGTCAAATGGCATCAAATTAGGTCATTTTAGGTCAACTTTGGTCAACTTTGGTTCGGCCAGTTTTTGGACCCGAACTTGTGCAAGTTGTTTGACTTGCTTATGGTCATTTCTGGGCTTTGTTGTCTTCATAAGACTTGTAGGTATGGGTCTTAACTATTCATGGTTAAAATTTCAGGTCAATTGGACATGTTTTGAGTGAGTTATGGCCTAACACTAACTGCTGCCCAAATGGTCAGTTTTTAGGCCTCATTTGTAATTAATCCGAATTGGTCATTTTTCATGCTACCTTGCAAGCAGAATTTTGGTATGCTTTCTCAATGAAAGTTGGAACATTTTGTACCTAGTTTCACCTCCAATTGGTCTCATACCAATTAGAGTTACACATTTAAAGTTATAGGTTAAAATGCACACTGCCCTTAATTACATTGCATAAACATGTATCAATTACACATTTACCTTACTCTAAGTCCATCCCTCTTACCCATTCTGTTTTGGTACATTACCAAAACCATTTACCACTTCACATAAAAATCATTTTGGGCAGAATACAAACATCCTCAATATACCAAATAAAACTCTAATTCATAAAGTCCAATTACAACCACAAATACACATAGCACTACTCATCATTTCATACAATTTCCACCACTAATTTATATACCTATCCATCAATCCTCAATGTCATAATTCTGCCAATATTTTCATGAATTCATACATTCATCATGGAGTCCCAAGGCTGCCGAATTGTTCCACAATGCCAAAGTGTCCTACAATTCATCAATTTCCATTCCAAGTGCACAATCACCATATACATGTGGAATAATTTACTAGGACATTAAATCACCCTAATCAACATAATTTCTCATCAAATATATGTATGAATATTTCATTAAACATACAACTCCATGGCTGTCCAAAATTGATATATCAAGAACTGCTCAAAACTTAAAATTTCCTTCACAAAGCAAACACCCATAACATGTATACAAACTTTAACAAAGCAATATTCAAAAATACAAACTTACCTTTGGTTGGGACTTGTTAAACCTTGACTAAACTTCTTGATTTTAGTATCAAACTCTTCCTTGTGATGTGGGGATAAAACTTAATGAAGAAACCTAAGTGATTGGAGGTGAAATGAAGGAGTGGAGGAAGCTTTAAGTGAAACGGCAATGGAGGTTTCTCAATCTTCTCAATTCGGCATGGATGGTCTTCAAAGGTTGAAGATGACGCTTTAGTGGAGCAATCTGCCCACTTAATCCATTTTATAATTCTTAGTGGTCCACTTACTAAATTTAAATCATATAATATGCTTAACTCCCATTTATTCCACATTAAACCCTTAATTTTTGTTATTTACTTTAGGTACCACCAATTTAATTTTTCATTATATTTTACAAGTGTAATATTATTTATTTTTAATGGACATTTAGGTCAAAAGACAATTCGGGATGTCAAATGACCATAATGCCCCTGTTCGGGTTACATTCCTGATTTTTCGGTAACACCGGGTTTTGTCCGTTTTTCGATTTCTCACTTTTCTTTGTACTAATTATTTAATTTTTCTTTGATATTTCTAATGATATTTATACTTCAATTGATGTCTCTTTAAGTCCTATAAATATTTTCTAGGGTTCCCTGCAGTCCAGGGCTAGTCAACGGTCCACGCCGTGACTTCCCGGTGCGGTCACCCATCGCTAGGGTTCTCGGCTCGCTTAACTTGGTTACATTTCTTTGCTATTATTTTTCCTTTGTTTTTCTTGTGTTTTCTCTTCTTGTATTTCATTATTTTATGTCTCCTCACTCATAATGAAGTGTAGTTCTAGGCATCCTAGCTGTCCGGACAGCACTGGTCACCGGAACAGTAGAACGCACTACCGAACTTAGGGGTGTTACAATTCTCCCCCCCTTAAAATTAATTTCGTCTCGAAATTTTACCTGGCATTAGTCTCTGAACAGCTGTGGGTGCTGTCTCCTCATATCCTCTTCACGTTCCCAAGTAGCTTCCTGGCCTGAATGATGGTTCCACAGCACTTTAACCAGGTGTATCTATTTGTTCCTCAGCTGCTTCACCTCATATGCCAAAATTTTTATGGGTTCTTCCTCATATGAGAGGTCTGGATTTGCCTCAATCTCTTCAACTGATAGTACATGAGATGGGTCAGATCTGTACCTCCTTAACATGGACACATGGAAGACACTGTGTATCCTTGCTAGCTCTGGAGGTAATGCTAACCGGTATGCCAAAGGACCTACTCTTTCCAGAACCTCATATGGTCCGATGAAACGAGGACTCAGTTTCCCCTTTCTGCCAAATCTCATAATCCTCTTCCAAGGAGAAACTTTGAGGAATACCTTATCACCCACTGCATATTCAATATCTCTTCTCTTTAGATCAACATAGGACTTCTGACGGTCTGATGCAGCCTTGAGTCTATCTCTAATCAATCTGATCTTTTCCTCTGTCTGCTGAACAATTTCTGGCCCAATCATCTTCCTTTCACCTACTTCATCCCAACATAAGGGAGTTCTGCATTTCCTGCCATACAATGCTTCATATGGAGGCATCCCAATGCTTGATTGGTAGCTGTTGTTATAAGTAAACTCAATCAAAGGCAAGTGTGTATCCCAACTACCTTCAAATTCAATCACACAAGCCCGTAGCATAACCTCCAATATCTGAATAACCCTCTCGCATCGCCATCTGTCTGGGTGGAATGTCAGGTCAAGTTCAATCTAGTTCCTAGGGCTCTCTGAAGACTACCCCAGAATCTAGAAGTGAACCTAGGATCTCTATCAGATACAATTGATACTGGCACTCCATGCAATTTTACAATCTCATATATGTACAATTTGGCTAATCTTTCCAGGCTATAGTCCATCCGAACTGGCAAAAAGTGAGCAGACTTGGTCAATCTGTCAACTATAACCCATACTGCATCATGACTACTCTGTGTCCTTGGAAGTCCTGTAACAAAATCCATAGTTATCCGTTCCCATTTCCACTCTGGTACTGACAAAGGATGTAACAAACCAGCTAGAACTTGATGTTCTGCCTTTACTTGCTGACAAGTTAGGCATTTGGAAACAAATTCAGCTATATCTCTCTTCATGCCCATCCACCAGTAATGCTCTTTCAGCCCTCTGTACATTTTAGTTCCACCAGGGTGCCTAGCAAATGGAGACTCATGTGCTTCCTTCATAATGATCTGTCTCAATTCAGCATCATTTGGAACGCACATTCTGCCCTGATGTAGCAATAAACCATCATCTCTCACAGAGAATTCAGGTCTCTTGCCCTGCTGGACTTCTTTCAGTAGCTTCTGATATTTTTCATCACTCTGAGCAGCCATTCTGATCTGATCAATCAACACTGGCTGTACATGCCATGCAACTACTGTCTGTCCCTCATCATCAATCTCTAAACTGGCATGCTGTGCTTTCAATTCACATACCATGGACAAAGGAGAAACTCTGAGACTTGCCATAGTCTTGCGACTTAAGGCGTCAGCCACCACATTTGCTTTCCCTGGCTGATAGTCTATTAAGCAATCATAGTCTTTAATGAGTTCTAACCATCTCCTCTGCCTCAAATTCAATTCCTTCTGGGTGCCCAAATACTTCAAGCTCTTGTGATCTGTGTAAATGTAGCATTTCTCTCCATACAAATAGTGTCTCCAGATCTTCAGAGCAAAAACAATAGCTGCTAGCTCCAGATCATGTGTTGGGTAGTTCCTCTCATGCGGTTTCAGCTGGCGTGATGCATAAGCAATGACATTCCGATCTTGCATCAGTACACAGCCTAGCCCATTGTGAGAAGCATCACTATAAACTGTGTATTCTTTACTTGGAGTAGGTAAAGTGAGAACTGGAGCTTCAGTCAAACACCTCTTCAACTCATCAAAACTTTGCTGGCATTTATCAGTCCACTAAAATTTTACATCTTTCCGGCGCTTTGGTCATGGAGAAGATAACATAGAAAACCCCTTCACAAACCGTCGGTAATATCCAGTTAGACCTAAAATCGCGAATTTCTCGTGATGTTCTGGCGCTTCCAATTAAGGATAGCTTCTACCTTGCTGGAATCTACCTTGATCCCTTCAGCTGACACAACATGTCCTGAAAAGGAGATTTCTTTCAGCCAAAATTCACATTTCAACAATTTGGCATATAGCTGTTTCTCCCTTCAAGTCTGCAGTACAATCCGCAGATGTCTGTCATGCTCCTCTGCATTCCTTGAATATATCAAAATGTCATCAATAAACACCACCACAAATTGATTAAGATGTGGTCTGAAGATAGTGTTCATCAGATCCATAAAAGCAGCTGGAGCATTTGTTAACCCGAATGGCATAACTAGAAACTCATAGTGGCCATACCGAGTTCTGAAAGCAGTTTTTGGAATACTCTGCTCTTGCACCTTCAACTGATAATAACCAGATCGCAAATCAATTTTGGAGAATACAGCTACACCCTTCAACTGATCAAACAGATCATCAATGCGAGGCAATGGATATCTGTTCTTTATTGTCACCTTATTCAACTGCCGGTAGTCAATGCATAAGCGAAGAGTACCATCCTTCTTCTTAACAAACAACACTGGTGCTCCCCAAGGTGACACACTAGGGCGGATGAAGCCCTTTTCAAGTAATTCTTGCAACTGTATCTTCAACTCTTTTAACTCTACTGGTGCCATTCTGTATGGCGTTATGGAGATTGGATCCACACCAGGCATAACATTAATTTCAAACTGCACTTCTCTTTCCGGAGGTAATCCTGGCAATTCATTAGGAAACACATATGGAAAGTCATGTACTGTAGGGATGTCCTTCAATGATGGACTCCCCACTTGGGTGTCAACCACATGTGCCAAGTAGGCTTCACACCCCTTTCTGATCATTTTTCTGGCTAGAGCAACCGAAATGATGTTTGATGGCAATAACTGCCTTTCCCCATGTATTACCACATCACTGTACTAAGGAAGGCCAAAAGTGACTATCTTCAGCCTACAGTCAATCATGGCATGATGCCTAGCTAACCAATCCATGCCCAAGATGATATCATAATCTCCAAAGGGCATTTCAATGAGATCATACAGGAAAGTGTGTCCTTGGATCACCAAAGGACAATCTCTATACATTCTATTAACCCTAACTTCCTGTCCTAGTGGACTTGTTACTAGCACCTCAAAGTCCATTTTTGTACATGGAACAGCAATGCAATCAATGATGCTAGCACTCACATAAGAATGGGTAGAACCCAAATCAAATAACACAAATACATCTTGATTAAAAGTTGAGAAGGTACCAGCCACAACATCATATGTCTCGGCCTCTTCCCTCTGTCTCATTGCATACATTCTGATTGGAGCACTGTCTTGCTCTGAATGTTTCACTGTGCCTTGGCTGCCTGCTGGGCTACCTCTACCCCTGCCTCTACCTCTGCTGGGTGGTTGTGAACTTCTGGTGACAGGGCTCAGGCG
Organism: Hevea brasiliensis; assembly: GCF_030052815.1. NCBI lineage: Eukaryota > Viridiplantae > Streptophyta > Magnoliopsida > Malpighiales > Euphorbiaceae > Hevea > Hevea brasiliensis. Next base: position 46,988,245 of record NC_079500.1, on the reverse strand, counting down.
ACCCTTCTGCAGTAGTAGGAGGTGGTCCAACTCTGCGACTACTGGTGCAGTCCTTGGCAAAGTGTCCTATGCCTCCATAGTTATAACAGGCTCCAATAGCCTTGTAGCAGATCCCACCATGATTTCTTCCACATGTTTCACATTGGCGGGGAGGGTAGGAACCTCTGGTACTCTGCTGACCAGATAGGGGAGGCTTCTGTCCTGAATATCTTCCCCTACCAGATTTCTTGCCACCTCTGCCATGTCCCCCATAGTTCTTCCTCTTTCCAGTAGGACCACTTTGGAACTCGTTTCTGATTTTCCCTCTTTCTCTGTCTTCTCTGATTTCTTTTTCTCAGGAGCAGCTTCAGACTCAATTCTTTCTAGTTCTAGGGCTTGAGAAATAAGTTCAGAGAAATTAGTGTGTTTGAAGCCGACTACTTGTAATCTGATACTGGGCTTCAAGCCAGTTTCAAACCTCTTGCATCGCTCCCTGCTGGTAGCAAGTAAACTTACTACATAATGGCTTAGGCGAGAAAATTCTCTTTCATACTCAGCCACTGATCTGCCCCCCTGTTTCAGACTTAGGAATTCTTGTAGCTTCTGGTCTACATAAGCATCAGGGACATATTTCTGTCTGAATTCCCTGAGAAAGTCATTCCATGTTAGCACTGCAGGTTCTACCAGACTGTGGGGAATGGTTTTCTACCAGTCATAAGCATCTCCCTATAACAAAAATACAAAGTATTAGAATCTGAGCTCCTCTGTGCAATGCAATTTCTTGAATACCCTATTGATCCTCTCTAACCATTGTTCAGCCTCTAGAGGATCTACTGTCCCCTTAAACTCTGTAGCCCCATACTTCATCAATTTGTCATACTGCCTAGTAGGAGATTGTGGTTGTACCACTGGTGTCTGTATTGGGACTTGAGTAGGCACATTACCAGCCATTTGTTGGAACATTGCAGCCATCGGCTGAGCGAACTGAGCAGGAAACTACGGTACTGCAGGGGTTGGTACTGCTGATCCACTGACATTTTGTAGGCCTGGGGCATCCCCTTGCACCTCAGCCTCAATAGATTGATCGACTGAACGATCACCCTCATCCATAGTTAATGCGAGGATTTAGATATCCTGAACAAATAACACAAGGAGATTTCCTCCCGTTAGTGCATATTTATAATGTAATGTACTGTATGTATCAAACAATGATATTGAGCAGTTGTACTATGAAGAAAGAATATTCAAATAACAGGTGAAAATAGAATTTAAAACTTTGCTCTGATACCACTAAAACATGTCACACCCTACCCCTCTGTAAGGCATAACATGATCCCGTAGTATACCTAATGAATTACCAACTCCGTCTACTCATAACTCATTAAATACACTACAAGGGATTTAAAAAACTTTTCTTACTTCTTTTACAGTGGTGAGCACTAATTACAGGTGTTAAAAACCTTTTTGAACTGAAGTGATAGAACTAACACATTTGAATTATTTGGAATTTCTGTAAAAATTTTGGCAGAGTGCCATCTGTATTTTGGATAAAACAGTTCTTCAGAAAACCTATAAAAAGCACTTCAATATATTTCCAAGTCTCAACTTCAACATTTTTCTCAACACAACATATTTCTCAAGTCAAATTCACAGTAATTTTTCAAAGATTGCGATACAAGAAATATAATACAATTTTTACCAACCAAAATAACTCATAATTATTTTACAACTTCAAGGTACAATTTGAATTTACAACTGCTCAAAACCAAAAACAATATGTACATACAGTGGTCATACATTACAGTACAAAATGCAAAATGTTGGTATACTCATTAAACCCGAAAAATCTCTCATTTGGGTGTACTAGCGGCCTAGTCTGCTTACTGTCTTTGTCTACTGCGGCGACAATAAAAAGCTATCACTGAGACAATGTCTCAGTGGTGCACAACATTAACCAAATACAATTTAAATCACAATTCACAAATCATATAAATAGTGGATACTTAAAATCATAGTTAATTTCAAGACAGTAATTGTCAACAAGAATTTAAACTCCATTTCTCAATATCACAATAAATTTCAATAAGTCAGATCATGGTTGAATTCAAAAGACAGTATATGTCAATAAGAGTTTAAATTCATTTCACAATCTCACAATATATATCAATAAATCACACACAGCTTAATCATGTTCCAAAGTTCAATTCGTCCCAAAAGCCGATGGCTAATGAGGTATTCAATTCGTCCCAAAAGTCGATGACTAATGAGGAATAACATAGCTAGCTAGCAAAAATATGAGTACTCATCCAATTCGTCCTCAACAGGCACACACCTCAACACTTCAGCCAGAGAGGGAATTTAATTCGTCCCACTAGACAAGCTAGCGAGGAATACAATCAATATACATGATAGCTGTGGCTTCAAACCATTTCCAATACTTTTCAATCAATAAGTATCCATCAATATCATTCAAATAATTTCTCACAGTTTTCAAATCATTTACAATGCTTTTCAAGTAATAAATATCCATTCAAACACATTTCCACAATTTAAAACAATAATGTACAAATAGTCATAATTCATTTTAATTGAAAAATTCAAATGAAATAGTTGTTGTGCACAAACCTCTGATGACTGTCTCCTGGTCTGGACTCAGTGTTTCCTTCCCTTTCCCTGAGTCTTTACTAACTGAGAAACACAATTTGAAGTGTTTCAGTACTAAATTAAACTGTCTCTATCGATAATGTTTGACAAATAATTCACTGAAAGCTATTATTTGCTTAATCGCCTAATATACCGACCCTCGATGCGTTCTAGGTAATTTAGGCTTTAGTGTAACTAATATGTCACATTCGATAGTGTTTTAGGGTTGGTACTCGTTACCAATTTCATTTCCTTGTTTAGTGCATTTTATTGCAAATTGCTGGATTCCGGGATACTAGTTTGACCAAGCCGGAAGACCTAGTTCCCTCGGTTTTCGGGTTTCGGTCAAAACTACAAACTTGTAGATCTATGTCTTATTGCATGCGGGGCAAAATTTCAGGTCAATCTGAATTATGTAGACCAAGTTATGGTCATTTTACTATTGCTGGTCAAATGGCATCAAATTAGGTCATTTTAGGTCAACTTTGGTCAACTTTGGTTCGGCCAGTTTTTGGACCCGAACTTGTGCAAGTTGTTTGACTTGCTTATGGTCATTTCTGGGCTTTTTTGTCTTCATAAGACTTGTAGGTATGAGTCTTAACTATTCATGGTTAAAATTTCAGGTCAATTGGACCTGTTTTGAGTGAGTTATGGCCTAAACACTAACTGCTGCCCAAATGGTCAGTTTTTAGGCCTCATTTGTACTTAATCCGAATTGGTCATTTTTCATGCTACCTTGCAAGCAGAATTTTGATATGCTTTCTCAATGAAAGTTGGCACATTTTGTGCCTAGTTTCACCTCCAATTGGTCTCATACCAATTAGAGTTACACATTTAAAGTTATAGGTTAAAATGTACACTGCCCTTAATTACATTGCATAAACATGTATCAATTACACATTTACCTTACTCTAAGTCCATCTCTCTTACCCATTCTGTTTTGGTACATTACCAAAACCATTTACCACTTCACATAAAAATCATTTTGGGCAGAATACAAATATCCTCAATACACCAAATAAAACTCTAATTCATAAAGTCCAATTACAACCACAAATACACATAGCACTACTCATCATTTCATACAATTTCCACCACTAATTTATATACCTATCCATCAATCCTCAATGTCATAATTCTGCCAATATCTTCATGAATTCATACATTCATCATGGAGTCCCAAGGCTGCCGAATTGTTCCACAATGCCTAAGTGTCCTACAATTCATCAATTTCCATTCCAAGTGCACAATCACCATGTACATGTGGAATAATTTACTAGGACATTAAATCACCCTAATCAACATAATTTCTCATCAAATATATGCATGAATATTTCATTAAACATACAACTCCATGGCTGTCCAAAATTAATATATCAAGAACTCCTCAAAACTTAAAATTTCCTTCACAAAGCAAACACCCATAACATGTATACAAACTTTAACAAAGCAATATTCAAAAATACAAACATACCTTTGGTTGGGACTTGTTAAACCTTGACTAAACTTCTTGATTTTAGTATCAAACTCTTCCTTGTGATGTGGGGATAAAACTTAATGAAGAAACCTAAGTGATTGGAGGTGAAATGAAGGAGTGGAGGAAGCTTTAAGTGAAACGGCAATGGAGGTTTCTCAATCTTCTCAATTCGGCATGGATGGTCTTCAAAGGTTGAAGATGACGCTTTAGTGGAGCAATCTGCCCACTTAATCCATTTTATAATTCTTAGTGGTCCACTTACTAAATTTAAATCATATAATATGCTTAACTCCCATTTATTCCACATGAAACCCTTAATTTTTGTTATTTACTTTATGTACCACCAATTTAATTTTTCATTATATTTTCCAAGTGTAATATTATTTATTTTTAATGGAAATTTAGGTCAAAAGACAATTCGGGATGTCAAATGACCATAATGCCCCTGTTCGAGTTACATTCCCGATTTTTCGGTAACACCGGGTTTTATCCGTTTTTCGATTTCTCACTTTTCTTTATACTAATTATTTAATTTTTCTTTGATATTTCTAATGATATTTATACTTCAATTGATGTCTCTTTAAGTCCTATAAATATTTTCCAGGGTTCCCATGATCCAGTATTAGTCAACGGTCCACGCCGTGACTTCCCGGTGCGGTCACCCATCGCTAGGGTTCTCGGCTCACTTAACTTGGTTACATTTCTTTGCTATTATTTTTCCTTTGTTTTTCTTGTATTTTATCTTCTTGTATTTCATTATTTTATGTCTCCTCACTCATAACGAAGTCTAGTTCTAGGCATCCTAGCTGTCCGAACAGCACTGGTCACCGGAACAGTAGAACGCACTACCGAACTTAGGGGTGTTACACCAATTGGGGTGATTCAAAAAGGAGAATAAACTTAAGCCAATGTGGAACATTTTCTATGAAGAAAGTTTTGCCAAATTCCAACAGTAAACTGACCAATGAAACAGTACAATTAAGAACACTAAAGCTGAAAATTTGGAAATTTTGCCTAAAAGACCTAAGTTTTGAGAAAATGACCAAAACCAACAAGTTTAGTGACCAAAATGTGGTATGTGGGTGAAGTTGGAATTCTCATACCTATTAAGCCTTAGAAAGTCAATAATTTGACTTGAATAGTGCAGTTAATAGTAACCCGAAACACAAAATTTCAAGAACGTCGAATTTAGCACGTTAGAGCTAGGTAAAAGTGAAGTTAAATTTATTATTGGATTTATGCTAAGTTATGGTACTGAAACACTGTGAAATTGTCAGTTTCAATGGAAAAGAATACCGGGACAGAACCCGAGGAGTCGAGTCAAGGCCAACAGGCGACTCGTTTGAGGTTTGTGCACAACGTATACTTTTTATAATCATCTTTTGCATACTATTTTGAATAATGTGAAATATTGAATTATGGCATTCTTATGATGTTTTGATTTAAATTGTTGAAAGTTATTATGTATATTGAAATGACATTGTTTAGCAAATTGTTAAGATAAGTTTTGAAACCATAGTGTCATGACCATATATTTGAACACCTCACTAGCACGACTAGTGGAGGTAATTAGTTTCGAATTTTGATTCCTTCTCTGGAGAAGTGTTGAGGTGTGCCAGTAGAAGAGGATGTGAATGGATATCCATATATTTGAGCTAGTTAGCCTTGTGATATGATTTCTCTTTAGCCTCTGGCTATTGAGATTCTATTCGTTTCGAATGGCATGATTTAACTGTGGGTTTTATGATATGTGTTTTGATTCTTCGAAATGAACTTGGTTTGCATTAAAATTTCATAATTCGTGTTTTGTGTTTAATGATCATGTTTAGTTAAATTTTTGAATAAATGTGATTTATGTTTTGCATAAAGATTATTTTAATATGTTGTGCACCACTGAGTCCTAGTACTCAGCGATGGCTTCTATTGCTGTCGCAGATACAAAGACTAGAGGAGCAGCAGACTGAGCTGCTGAGGTGTGAGGAGCTATCAGCTTAAAGTCTTCGGGTATAATTTATACCCTAATTGTAAATATTTCTTTTCATGTATGTATTGCATATAAATGTATGGACATGAAAAAATGGGTCTTGAGCAGTTTGTATAAAAATTATATAAAGTTGTAATATATATTGTAGTTTGAAATTCTCTTAATGTAAATTTTGTAATAATGTATCTAAATTGTTTTGTTTCTAATGAAATATGAATAGAACTATTTTATTTAATTTGAATGAAATGGATTGCTAGTATTTTGAGGAGTATTGAATTTTGAACTTGAGAAATTGATTGAAATGATTGTGCAATTGTTGAAATTGATAGAGTTTGATTGTGAAATTGAAGTAGTGGTTGAGAAAAATTTTTAGAAGTGCTTTTTACAGGTATTTGAAGAACTGTTTTCTCAAAATACAGACAGAACTCTGTCAAAATTTTTATAAAATTTGCGATAAAAATAAAATGGGCCAAAACTTCCAACTAGCTTTCAACTTAATTACATATTTTAAATACTTATTGGAAATGCTCACCACTTATCAAAAATAAGAAAATTGTTTTAAAATCCCTTGTAGGGTACTTAATGAGTTATCGGTAAGTGAAGTTCAGTAGTTCATTAGGTATTCTACGGGATCATGTTATGCCTTACAGAGGGGTAAGGTGTGACATCTCGGGGTCAATTGACCAAATTTCCTCTCGCCGGTTCGACCCGGTTTGAAATAATTCAATATTTCTTCCGGATCCCTAACCTAATTATTTAACTGACTTAACAATTCTTTTTCATGATTTTCTCTTTTCCACTGTGTTCATAATAGTCTTAAGGACCGCAACGTCACATTTTACGGTTCGAAATTTGAGTTTAAATCGACTTCGCAGTCCTTCCCGAGAAGGTCACTCATCACTGTGACTCTCGGCTCGTTTAACTTCTTATGTTCTGTTTTTCTTATTTATACTTAACTAATTGACAATTACTAATTATTTGTATTTATGGCTTATCTAGTTATCTTAAGTGTGGTTCTAATCCCCTTAATTATCCAAACTGACTCTGGTCACCAGAATAGTGAAATATACCAGGCTATGCAAATAGGGGTATTACAATTCTCCCCCCCTAAAATAAATTTCGTCTCGAAATTTTAGCTAGTATTAGTCTTTGAACAGTTGTGGGTGCTATCTCCTTATGTCCTCCTCTCGTTTCCAAGTAGCCTCCTGGCCCGAATGATGGTTCCACAGCACCTTCACCAATGGTATTTGCTTATTCCGTAGCTGCTTCACCTCATAAGCCAGAATCTCTATGGGTTCTTCCTCATATGTGAGGTCTGTATTCACTTCAATTTCCTCTACTGGTAGTACATGAGATGGGTCTGATTGATACCTTCTCAACATAGACACATGGAAGACGTTATGTAGCTTCTCCAACTCTGGAGGTAGTGCCAAACGATATGCCAAAGGACCCACTTTTTCCAGCACCTCATATGGCCCAATGAAACGAGGACTCAGTTTCCCCTTTCTGCCAAATCTCATAATCCTTTTCCAAGGGGAAACCTTGAGGAATACTTTCTCACCCACTGCATATTCAATATCCCTTCTTTTTAAATCAGTGTAGGACTTTTGACGATCTGATGCAGTCTTAAGTCGATCTCTGATCACCCTGATTTTCTCTTTAGTTTGTTGAACAATTTCGGGCCCAATCATCTTCCTTTCACCTACTTCATCCCAACACAAGGGAGTTCTGCATTTTCTACCATACAAAGCTTCATATGGAGGCATCCCAATGCTTGATTGGTAGCTGTTGTTGTAAGCAAACTCAATCAAAGGCAAGTCTGTGTCCCAACTACCCTCAAATTCAATCACACAAGCCTATAGCATGTCCTCCAAGATCTGAATTACCCTCTCAGACTAGCCATCTGTCTGTGGGTGGAATGCCGTACTGAAGTTTAATCTAGTTCCTAGGGCTCTCTGAAGACTACCCCAGAATCTAGAAGTGAACCTAGGATCTCTGTTAGATACGATCGATACTAGCACTCCATGCAGTCTCACAATCTCATCTATGTACAACTTGGCCAATCTTTCTAGACTATAGTCCATCCGGACTGGCAGAAAATGAGCAGTCTTGGTTAGTCTGTCAATAATGACCCATACTGCATCATGACTCTTTTGTGTCCTCGGAAGTCCCATCACTAAATCCATTGTTATTCTCTCCCATTTCGATTCTGGTACTGGTAGTGGATGTAACAACCCAGTGGGTACTTGATGCTCTACCTTCACTTGCTGACAAGTTAGGCATTTGGAAACAAACTCTGCCACGTCTCTTTTCGTACCCATCCAGCAGTAATGCTCCTTTAGCCCTCTATACATTTTTGTGCCACCAGGGTGCATGGCAAAAGGACACTCATGTGCTTCCTTCAAAATGATCTGCCTCAAATCAACATCATTAGGAACACAGATTCTGCCCTGGTGTAGCAGTAGACCATCATCTCTTATTGAGAATTCTGGTTTCTTGCCCTGCCTGACTTCTTCCAATAGCTTATGATACTTTTTATCATTCTGAGCAGCCATTCTGATCTGATCAATCAACACTGGCTGTACATGCCATGTAACTGCTGTCTATCCCTCATCATTAATCTTTAAGCTGGCATGTAATGACCTCAACTCATGTACCATAGACAAAGGAGTAACCCGTAGACTTGCCATAGTCTTGCGACTTAAGGCGTCAGCCACAACATTAGCTCTCCTTAGCTGATTGTCTATCAAACAATCATAGTCTTTTATCAACTCTAACCATCTCCTCTGTCTCAAATTTAGCTCTTTCTTGGTGCTCAAATACTTCAAACTCTTATGATCTGTGTAGATGTAGCACTTCTCCCCATACAAATAGTGTCTCCATATCTTAAGAGCAAATACTATAGCTGCAAGCTCCAAGTCATGTGTCGGATAATTCCTCTCATGCGGTTTTAGTTGGCGTGATGCATAGGCAATGACATTTCGATCTTGCATTAATACACAGCCTAACCCATTGTGAGAAGCATCACTATAAACTGTATATTCTTTACCCGGTGTACGTAAAGTCAGGACTGGAGCCTCAGTTAAATATTTCTTCAATTCATCAAAACTCTGTTGGCATTTATCCGTCCACTGAAATTTCACATCTTTTCAAAGTAATTTGGTCAATGGAGATGCCAACATTGAAAATCCCTTCACAAATTGACGGTAGTATCCAGTTAACCCCAGAAAACTACGAATCTCTGTGATGTTTCTGGGTGGCCTCCAATTAAGGATAGCTTCAATCTTACTTGGATCTACCTTGATGCCCTCTACTGATATTACATGCCCCAAGAAAGATATTTCTTTCAGCCAAAATTCACATTTTGACAATTTGGCATATAGCTGTTTCTCCCTCAAAGTCTGTAGTACAATCCGCAGATGTCTATCATGCTCTTCTGTACTCCTCGAATAGACTAATATATCATCTATGTGACACCCCTTACCCGACTACAGTGTAGCCGAGCAAGTTATGCCACTCAGTGTGCCGGAGCACTCTATTTTATCTGATTTCATTACAGTCCTTGATTTATTTATTCAAAAACTTTATTGAAGATTTAGGCTATTTTTACTTTTATCAAAATCTAACTAAATTGGAAATTTCAAAAATTTTTACGATAATCCGACAAAGTGTCTACTGTAATTTGGACTAATGATTCTTCCAACTGCCAAAGACAATTTCAATATATACTCAATTTCTCAAACTTAATAGTCTCAAAATTTTCAAACATAATGTATCTCAATACAAAGATCCAGATTTCTCAGAAATCTCATTAGATTTTCAATATCTCAATATTCACAAGTATAATCTCATTATAACTCAAATTCAATTCACATACTAAAATACTTACTTTGAATAGCTTCCATAATTCATAGGTTAATTATATGAATTTATTTTGTACAAGATATACAAATAATTTACAATGTGCTAGGAATGAACAATATACATAACATGTATAAAATGAGCCCTATCTACATGCATTGCTGAGGAGGTGACAATCTTGAACTCTTCTGACACTTCTACAGATCTGGACTCCAAAAATCTCAGTCGATACCACTGGTTTTACCTTGATTACTGCGAGGAAGCAATTCCATCGCGCTAAGCATTTCTGCTTAGTAGTGCGATAATATAACCAGAAATAATATATACAAGTAAAGAAAGAAATAAATGATAATTCAGATACTCAAGAATCAATTTAATTTGGTATGGTATTTCTAGTATCAACGATCTTATATATTAGTTTGTTCCTCTTTGGAAGTGCTTAGTTTATAACTTTTCAGTAATACTAGCAGGTATATAATTTATTCTATCTGTATTGTATTTCAAGTGCATGCAGTTCGCAATTTATATTTTTGTTATGTTTCTTTTGCTAATCTCTTTTGCTTATTCATTCAATACTTAATTTAATTGTATCGATTTTCATTATACTTAACTTAACTTAGTCTGAATTGAATAATACTTTAATTGATCGCCCAAGTAACCTATACTAGACGATCGGATCGATAACGGGTCGTTGGCACTAGACACCGCGGTGCCTCGGGCCGTCATACCATGGGACGCAGAACGTCTACCATGTATGCAGTCAGTATGGCTAAAAAGCCATGATATCACATAATCGGGCATAAAAGCCATGAAATCGGCATAAAAGCCATGAATATGGGCATAAAGCCTTTCGGAGTACTGCTAACACAATACCCTATTGGCATGCCAAACTATCCAAACCAATCTTGTTAGGTATACTAGGGCATTTGATATTTTAAAATGTTAATATATTGTGCTTTATGACTTCATTTTTTTCATGATAAATTTCAATCATAATTCATACATTCATTTGATCATTTATATGATCACAATTCACATCAATTATTCTTTTATACCATTGTACTCAAAATACTTCTCATTTTTACAATAATGAGAACTAATGTCTCATTCATACATTAATATGGTTTATTTATCCATTCATTATGTTATTCATATTGATCACAATTCTAAACAATGGTTCACATGTACCATTGTATTCAAAACATTTTTCCTTTCTCATTTATACATTCAAGAATCTACTTATGTAATTACAAATTTTATATTTCAAGTTGAGTTACTAATATTTTATGAATTCCATTTGTGATGGGCATATATGCCCTAACTATCTATTCACATCAATTAGGTGACTTATTTTTCATGTTTCAAGTAATCCATGAATATTTCATGGATTTCAAATTTATGGCCTAAATTTCTTTTTAACAATTTTGACTAGGATGCATAGTCCATATTTGTCATACAATTCTAAGCATTTAAGCTTAGAATTGGTTCTAGGTCTTCATCTTAATTCACTAATCATTTTGATTACTATTCACCATACTAGTCAACCAAAATATTGACCTTTTTATACTTAATGGATATATTAATTCTAATTACACCAAGATCCACATTTTGAGTTTTACATTTACTAGTATTAATTGCCAATTGCAATTTAAAGTCCCCTAGATGCATTTCTAATTTCAAATTTTGAATTTCAAGTTTTGGTGTCACTATTCACCTCATTGGTCAACAAAAATGTTGACTTTTGCATAGACAATAGGTACATTGGTTTTAACACTCCCGATGTACCACATTTTGCATTTAAAACTTGTTGGAATCAATTACCAAATCCATTTCCAAGCTTATTTCAAGTTTTCATGTCACTATTCACTTCATTAGTCAACTAAAATGTTGACTTTTGCATAGAAAATATGTACATTGACTTTGGCACTTCAAACATACTACATTTTTCATTTAAAACTTGTTGGTTTTGGTCACTTTCTCAAAGCTTAGTTCATTTTGGCAAAATTGCCAATTTTTGGTTTTGATGCTCCGAAGTTGCACTGTTTCATTGGTCGATTTACTGTTGGAATTTGACAAAACTTCCTTCATAGAAAATATTCCTTATTTTATCTAGTTGAATTTCTTTTTTTGAATCACTCCATTTGGAGTTTTTTAGCTCAAGTTATGGCCAAAATAAGTTTACTGTTCACGTGTACTGTTCCTGCTGAAATTTTGGGTTTTGGCAGATTTTGGTCCAACTTTGGTCAGTAATTTGACCAAGTGAAGTTCATAATTTGGTTTAACTTTCTTCATATGAAATGTTCTACTATGCCTTAGGTTTCCATCGGTTCAAGAATCTCCTAAATCCGAGTTTTCTAGAGAGAGTTATAGTCCTCCAAACATTGCTGCTCAAATGAAAATTCTGGAAATCTCAGTACAGTAAACTTCACTTTGCTCAATGATTTGATTAGGTTATGGTCATAATTTGGGGTAGGTTTCTTCATGAAAGTTGTTTGTCTATGTCTTAACTTGTTGCTGTAAAAATTTCAGGTCAATTGACCAAATCTACAGTGAGTTATGGCCAAATGAACAGTTACTGTTCATTTGGTCATTTCTGCAGGGGCTGTTTGCAGGGTATCCGGATTGGGGCCAACTTTTGGTCCTCTTGCTTTGGTCTTTTGGGCATGGTTTCTTCAGCAAAAATGTGCCATTATAAGCCTAGTTTCATGTCTAATTGGCCAAACATCAATTGGACCTACACAGCCAAGGTTATGGCTGTGCAAGTGGACTGAATATTCAGTCCCTCTGCTGCACTAACAAGGCAGCCTACACATTCACTTGGCTATACTATTTTTCAGTCCAATTCATGGTCAACATACCTAAAATGGTCACTAATTGACCCTTATAATGTTCTTTCACAATTCCATAAGCTAAATCCAAGTTTCACTTCTCAAAACCCTAATGTCCAATTTAAATTACCCATAAACCTCAATTAGCACACTAATTCAACATCCATGCATATTCATACCTTAAACATCATTTCTATCCATTCTAAATTCATTAAAACAATCAACCTCATCCTTCCTTAGGGCTGCCAAAAATTAAAGATGCCCTAACACATATAATTTACTTCAAACTCTTACAATTTCTTAACTTAAAATGATACTTTAACAAGGATTAAGGGAGTGAGAGTGAAAGGATAGCACTAACCTCACTTTAACCTCTTGTAGGGCAGATTTCTTCAAGCTAAAACTTCACTTTCCTTCCTTTTCTAGGCTGCCAAAAGCTTTTTCTAGGTGTGGGATTAATTTTTGATGAAGAGACTTATGGGTTTTAGTGAGTGGATGAAGAGAAAATCAAGTTCAAAGCTTGATAAAATGGTGGAGGGAGAGGGAGAGATTCACGTCCAAATGAAGAAGAAGAACCAGAAATTTTGTGTCTTCATTTGTCTTTTTCTCTCTTTTTAATTTGGCTTATTAGGTTGTGATTGGTGGAAGCCCTCCAAATGACATCATGTGATATCATATTTAGGTTTTTCTTTCATTTTCTTTTCTTCTTTTCTCCACTCATTTTCACATTAATTTTTGTAATATTTATTCATATTTTATGTCATATTAATTATTTACTCAACTGGACAAGTCGGCTAAAAATCACCTCTGAAGGCGAAATGACCAAAATGCCCTCCGTTTGGCTTAACGGGTCAAAATTGTCTGTACCAATTGAAAAATTTTTTTAAATATTTTCTTGCCATTCTAATGCCATAGGAACCTCAATGACCCTTCTCTGGAGTCCCAAAAATTATTTTATGAATTTTTTTTCGGGTCTAGGGCTCCTCGTTGCGAGAACCGCAACTTACCTCTGGTTACCCATTGCTTGGGCACCGGCTCGTTTAACTTGGTTGTATTTTATTTCTAAAATTTTTCCTAGATTTTTCTTATTAATATTTGAGTTAATTATGGTTCCTGACTTTAGTTTAAATATTTTTCCGGACGTTCTAGCTGTCCGGACCGACACTGGTCACCGGAACAGTAGAATGTACGGAGTTGCTTCCGGGAGGGTGTTACAATCTATGAATACCACAACAAACTGATCTAGGTATGGTCTAAAGATAGTGTTCATCAGATCCATAAAAGCAGCTAGAGCATTAGTTAACCCGAATGGCATGACCAAGAACTCATAATGGCCATAGCGGGTTCTGAAAGCAGTTTTAGGAATATTCTACTCTTGTACTTTCAGCTGATAATAACTTGATCTCAGGTCAATTTTGGAGAACACAGCTACACCCCTCAACTGATCAAACAAGTCATCAATGCGGGGTAATGGATATCTATTCTTTATTGTCACCTTATTCAACTGCTGATAATCAATACATAAGCGGAGAGTGCCATCCTTCTTCTTAACAAACAATACTGGAGCTCCCCCAAGGTGACACACTAGGGCGGATAAAGCCCTTGTCAAGCAGCTCTTGCAACTGCACTTTCAACTCTTTCAATTCTACAGGTGCCATTCTATATGGTGTTATAGAGATGGGGTCCACACCAGGCATAACATCAATCTCAAATTACGTGTAACACCCTCCCTGTAGCAACTATGTACATTTTACTGTTCCGGTGACCAGTGTCGGTCCGGACAGCTAGAACGTTCGGAAAAATATTTAAACTAAAGTGAGGAACTATAATTAACTCAAATATTAATAAGAAAAATTTAGAAAAAATTTTAGAAATAAAATACAACCAAGTTAAATGAGCCGGTGCCCTAGCGATGGGTAACCTAGTGAGAAGTTGCGGTTCTCGCAACTAGGAGCCCTAGACCAGGGGAAAAATTCATAAAATAATTTTTGGGACTCCAGAGAAGGGTCATTGAGGTTTCTATGGCATTAGAATGCCAAGAAAATACTTAGGAAAATTTTTCAATCGGTACAGACAGTTTTGGTCTGTTAAGCCAAACGGAGGGCATTTTGGTCATTTCGCCTTCAGAGGTAATTTTTGGCCGACTTGTCCAGTTATGTAGATAATTATTATGACATAAAATTTGAATAAACATTACTAAAAATTAAATTGAAAATGAGTAAAGATGAAAAGAAAAGAAAATGAAAGAAAATACCAAATAATGACATCATATGATGTCATTAAAAACCTATCCACCAATCACAATTTGTTAAACTCATTAAAAGAGATAAAAGAGACCAAAAAATTGAAAAACCAATCTGCATCTTCAACCTTTGGGTAGCCAAAAAACGTTGAGAGAGAGAGAGAAGAGGTTCCACCATTAAAGCTCCCTTAAGCTTCATTTCCCACTTCAATTCACCTTAAAAACTTATCCTCCCTTCACTAAAAATTTCCCTTACCACTAGAGCAAGACTTGGGCAGCAATTAGAAGAAGAGAAAGTGGAAGAAAGTGAGGTGTGAACAAGCTTACAAAATCACCAAAGAGGTTAGTGCCATATTCTTTGCTTTTACATCTTTCTAATCATGAATTTGAGCTAAGTTAAGTTGAAAATTTGATAAAAATTGAATTAATGAGGCATGGTTATGTTTCATGAAATTTTGGCAGCCTTGAAATGAGTTAGAGTTAGGAGAATTCTTTGGTTTAAAGTGACATATTAGCTGCCTCTCTTATAAATTATATGATTAGTATAGCAAATTAGGAGTAAGATGCATGAATTGGAGGCTTGGTCAATTAGGGTTAGGGTTTTGAAATTTAATTTTGGTGGTGGATGAAAATGGACATAAACTAAATTTTTAATGGTCAATTACTGACTATTTGGTTATTGGTAAACAAGAAATGAAATGTGTTTAGTGATGGGATTTAGGTTTAGTGTGGCTGCCCTAGGTGACCTGCAGAATTAGACATGAGTCCAGCAGGTTTGGGCAGCCATAACTTAAATTGTAGAGGTTCAATTGGTGTTTGGCCAATTGGAAATGAAACTAGATACATAATGGCACAACTTTGGTGAAGAAACCATGCCCATAAGACCAAACCAAGTGGACCAAAAACTTGCCCCAATCTGGGAAACCTGCAATCTGTTTCTGCAGAATGACTAAATGAACAGTAATTGTTCATTTGGCCATAACTCAGTGTAGAATGGTCCAATTGACCTGAAATTTTACCAGCGACAAGCTAAGATATAGACCAACAACTTTCATGAAGAAACCCACCCCAAATTATGACCAGAACCTATTCAACAAGGCAGTTGTATTTACTGTTCACTGCACTGTAGATATGGTCAGTCCAGAAAAATTCCAATTCGGCCAGTTGTGGTTTTTGGACCATAACTTGACCTACAAAACTCCAAATGGAGTGATTCAAAAAAAGAAATTCAACTAGACAAAATAAGGAACAACTTTCATGTTTATCATTTTTCCAAATTCCCACTGCAATAGTAACTAATGGAATAGTAAAAATAAGGTATCAAAACTGAAAATTTTGCCCCCTTAACTTTAAACTTAGAAATGGTATTGGCAACCAATACCAACAAATTTTGAATGCAAAATGTGGTATGTTAGGAGTATTAAAACCAATGTACCTATTGTCTATGCAAAAGTCAACATTTTTGTTGACTAATGAAGGGAATAGTAACACCAAATCTTGATATTCAAAAATTGTAAAACTCAAAAGTGTCAAATGCCCTAGTATACCTAACAAGATTGGTTTGGATAGCTTGGCATGCCAATAGGGTTCAGTTAGCAGTACTGCACATGGCATTATGCCATTATGTGATTTCATGGCTTTTAGCCATTCGGACTTTGTGTTGAGATTTGGCCTTGCGCCTGATGTTATTACAGCTTATTAGCTGTTCTGTTGCACACCGGGAGATACATATGTGACCGATGGTGTGACGACCCGAGGTACTTGATACCCAGTGCTAGTTTACCCGTTTATCCAGTCCAGTCGTCCAGTATAGGTTACTTGGGCAACCAAAAATGAAAGTGGATAAATTTAATGAAATAATGAATATAACAAGTACAAAATAAGTAAGACCACAAATACTCATCGAAAATTTATTTGTAATAAGACATCGATACATTCACTACATATTTATTTTCTGTTATTTCTTTTTATTTTATTATTGGCACCACTAAGCATTATTGCTTAGTGCGTTGCTTTTGCCACGCGTAGGTTCTGGAGATACTGACCGAGAGCCCAGTAGACCACAGACTGGGTGAGACCTCTTGCAGCTCTGCATAGTGTCCGTGTCACCTCACCATCTTCAGTGCATTGGTAGGACACTAGGTTTCATTTTGGTATTTTGTAAATAACTTTTATTTTCTCATATGTAATTGAAACTTATGTAATGTATTTTGGTATTAATGTATATAGTAGAAATTGTGTTTGTGAATGAATAAGTGAATATTTATTTATGACTTTTACATGATTATCATATGAGATGAATGATTGAGAAATGGAAATGTTGTTGAAAAATGTATTGAGATTTTGTTGATGAAATGGAGTTTGGGATTAATTGGAAATGATTATTGGAAGTGTTTTTCACAGGTTCCGAAGAACTGTTTTCTCCATTTTTAGCCGGTACTCTGCCGGATTTTATATAAAATTTTCGGAACCTCAAATAAACTATAATTTCAATAAATGACTTAAATGAGTTATATTTCACAAGTTATATTCAAAACTATGAGAAAAATAAATTAAGGAAGAATAAAAATGATTAAGATAAAATAGAGTGTTCCGGTACACCGTGTGACATATCTTACTCGGATATACTGTAAACGGGTAAGGGGTGTCACATTTAGTGGTATCAGAGCACGGTTTAAGCGTTTCTGGGCCTAGATTGAGTCCATACCATGCATTGCATTTGTAAGAGTTGAGGTGACACTAATGCAGATATGTTTGTCTTTGTTATTTTGAATAGGATATGGACCCTACATCTCAGAGGGTAGTTGAGGAGGAAGTGGAGAGTCATACTCCACTTGCAGCAGCTGAGACTGGGGGTAGGGGAGAACCTGCTCCGCCAGCTCAAGCATAGACTGCTCAGCCTCCACAGGCCATGTTCTAGCAAATGGACGAATTCTTCAGACAAATGGCTGGGGTAATGCCAGCACCACCACCACCACCACCACCTCCATAGCAGAAATCACACTTGGAAAGACTAAGAAAATTTGGAGCAGTTGACTTCTTTGGTAAGAGAGAAGATGATGCTGTTGCAGCCGAAAATTGGTTGAACAGAACAGGCAGAGTTTTAAAATAACTCCACTGCACTCCAGAGCAAAATCTAGAAGCTACTGTATCTCTATTGCAAGATGATGCATATGAATAGTGGGATACTGTGTCCAGTGAAGTACAGCCAGAAGTAATAACTTGGGACTTCTTCCTCTCCAAATTGAAGAAGAAATTGTGGGTAGTGTATACCTGGAAGAGAGAAAAAGAGAGTTCATTAACCTGAGGCAGAGACAGCTAACAGTGGTCGAGTATGAAAAGGAATTCGTCAGATTGAGCCGCTATGGAAAGGAGATAGTCCCTAATGAGGCCAAAAGGTGTAAGAGATTTGAAGAGAGATTAAATGACAACATAAAGATCATGATCACTACCTTGGGAATCACCGACTTCACCAAGTTAGTGGAAGCTGTAATAAAAGTTGAAAAAGTAAAAATAAGTGAGCAGACCAGAAGAGAGAGACAGCAGAAGAGGGGCCCAGGTCAGTCTAGTTCATCTCCTGCATCTGGGAAGAAGTTCAAGGGTCCACCTGCGCAGAGTTTAGGTCAATCACAGGGTCAGGGTGGCCCAGGCCACAGTTTACCCCTAGGAGAGGTCAGTCCACACCATCAGTGGGTAGCTCTCCAGGGATGGGGTTCAGGGGACTAGCCCCAGCAACTTCTACATGTCCACATTGCCTGAAGTGGCATAAGGGGGAGTGTTGGAGAGTGACTGGTGCCTGCTTAAGGTGTGGGTCAACAGAGCATCAGTTGAGGAACTGTCCACGCAGAACTACAACAGCTGCTCCAACACAAGCAGACAGACCTGCTCCTGCACCACAAAGGAGTAGGAAATCTGGCAAATCTGAGGCAGTGGGACCATCACAGAGGCCTGCATCTGAGCCAGCCAAGAGGCCTGAGAGCAGACCACCTGCCAGAGCCTATGCCATGAGAGCCCAGGAGGAGCAAGATGCCCTGGACGTCATCAGGGGTACGTTCTCCCTCTACAATACATCTGTGCATGCATTGGTGGATCCAGGATCCACTCATTCATACATCTGCATCAACCTACCCGTAGAAAGGGGGATACTAGTAGAGGAGAGTGACCAAGACATTCTAGTCACTAATCCATTGGGCTACAGTGTAGTGGTGAATAAAGTATACAAGGGTTGCTCGTTAAGGATTCAGGGGTATGAATTCTTGGCAGACCTGATTGAGTTGCCTTTCCATGAGTTTGACGTGATTTTGGGAATGGATTGGTTGTCACGTCATCAGGCACTGGTTGATTGTAAATTGAAGAGAATTTCTTTGAAAACTCCTGAGGGTAATGAGATTAAAGTTGTAGGGGAAAGGACAGATTTCTTGTCCAATGTTATCTCAGCCACAGCTACAAGAAAACTGATGAGAAAAGAATGTGAAGCCTACCTAGCACATGTGGTGGATACTAGGCAGGCTAAGCCAGATCTGTGTGACATACCCACAGTAAAAGACTTCCCAGATGTGTTCCCTGAAGAATTGCCTGGTTTGCCACCAGAAAGGGAAGTTGAGTTTGCTATTGAGGTAATGCCGGGTACAGCACCCATTTCCATTGCTCCTTATAGGATGGCACCCACTGAATTGAGGGAGTTAAAAACTCAGTTGCAAGAGTTGCTTGATAAGGGGTTCATACGCCCCAGTGTGTCACCATGGGGAGCTCCAGTGCTGTTTGTAAAGAACAAAGATGGGACTTGGAGGTTATGCATTGATTACCGGCAGTTGAATAAAGTGACAATGAAGAATAAGTATCCGTTGCCTAGAATTGATGATCTGTTTGATCAGTTGAAGGGAGCAGGAGTATTTTCTAAGATTGATCTCAGATCAGGGTATCATCAGTTGAGGGTGAGGGATGTAGATGTACCAAAGACTGCATTCAGGACTCGGTATGGGCATTATGAGTTTCTGGTGATACCCTTTGGCCTAACAAATGCACCCGCAGCATTCATGGACCTTATGAACCGTATCTTCCATCCATACCTAGATCAATTCGTAGTGGTCTTTATTGATGATATTTTGGTGTATTCCAAGACCAGGGAAGAACATGATAAACATTTGAGAATTGCTTTGCAAACCTTGAGAGAAAAGAAGCTGTATGCTAAGTTGTCCAAGTGTGACTTCTGGTTGAATGAGATTGCATTCCTTGGACACATAGTGTCAGCTGATGGGATTAGGGTGGATCCTATGAAAATAGAAGCAGTGATGGAATGGAAGCCTCCCAGGAATACAACAGAGGTCAGAAGTTTCTTAGGGCTAGCTGGGTATTACAAAAGATTTGTGAAGGAATTTTCCTTAATAGCTGCTCCAATGACCAAGTTGTTACGCAAGAATGTTAGATTTGACTGGAATGACAAGTGTCAGACCAGTTTTGAGAAGTTGAAGGCTATGTTGATAGAGGCACCAGTGTTAACACAGCCAGTGTCAGGAAAGGACTTTGTGGTCTACAGTGATGCCTCTCATAATGGGTTAGGGTGTGTATTGATGCAAGAGGGGAAGGTGGTCGCTTATGCTTCCAGACAGCTAAGGCCACATGAACAGAATTACCCTACCCATGATCTAGAGCTTGCAGCAATTATATTCGCACTGAAGATATGGAGGCATTACTTGTATGGTGAAAAGTGCTACATTTACACAAACCACAAAAGCCTAAAATACTTGCCAACCCAGAAGGAGCTCAACCTTAGACAGAGACGATGGATTGAGTTCCTGAAGGACTATGATTGTGCAATTGACTACCATCCTGGGAAAGCAAATGTAGTTACAGATGCTTTGAGCAGAAAATCCATCATAGCTTTGAGATCATTGAATACCCGTCTAACTTTGGTTCGAGATGGAGCTATTTTGGCTGAGTTGCAAGTGAGGCCAAACCTGCTACAGCAGATTTTAGATGGGCAAAAGGTAGATGAAAAGTTAATGGCTATTATGAGCAAAACCTTAGAGGGAAAAGCAACTGACTATGAGGTGAAAGCAGATGGGTGTCTATACTACAAAGGAAGAGTATGTGTACCAGATAATGGGGAATTAAAAGCCAGTATTCTGAAAGAGGCACATGCCAGTGTTTATGCTATGCACCCAGGAAGTACAAAGATGTATCATGATATGAAGCTTCAGTATTGGTGGCCTGGTATGAAGAAGGACATAGCTGACTATGTAACTAAATGCTTGACATGTCAGCAAGTCAAGGCAGAACATCAAGTTCTATAGGTTTGCTACAGCCTATACGCATACCTGAATGGAAATGGGATCGGGTGACCATGGATTTTGTGAGTGGTCTACCTCTTACCCAGAAGAAACATGATGCAGTATGGGTGATAGTAGATAGATTGACGAAGTCAGCACACTTTCTGCCAGTTAGGACTGACTACTCACTAGAGAAGTTAGAATTATTGTATATCAGTGAGATAGTTAGACTGCATGGAATTCCACTTTCCATCATATCTGATCGAGACCCAAGGTTTACATCGAGATTTTGGAAGAAGTTGCATGAGTCCTTGGGTACACAACTCCACTTTAGCACAGCTTTCCATCCTCAAACGGATGGGCAATCAGAAAGAGTAATCCAAGTAAACAATTGAACCAATTGAATTAATACAAATATTGAACTAAAATGATAATAATAACATGAAATATATGTCAGGTCCTTGAGGATATGCTGAGGAGTTGTGTCATTGAATTTGAGGGAAGTTGGGATAGATACCTCCCACTGGCAGAATTTGCATACAACAATAGCTACCAAGCTAGCATCCAAATGGCCCCGTATGAAGCACTGTATGGGAGAAAATGTAGAACTCCAGTGTGCTGGATTGAATTGGGCGAAGACAAACTGGTAGGGTCAGACCTGGTGAAACAAACTGAGGAGAAAGTAAAACTAATCAAAGCCAATCTGAAGGTTGCCTCAGATAGACAGAAATCCTATACCGACTTAAAGAGAAAAGAAATAGAATATGCGGTTGGCGATAAAGTGTTCCTCAAGGTGTCATTGTGGAAGAAGGTACTGAGGTTTGAAAGAAAAGGTAAGTTAAGCCCTAGGTTCATTGGCCCATATGAAATCATTGAACGTGTGGGTCCAGTGGCCTATAGGCTAGCTTTACCACCAGTGCTGGACAAGATCCATAATGTGTTCCACATGTCTATGCTAAGAAGATAACGCTCAGATCCTTCACATGTCATCTCCATGGAAGAAATTGAAGTACAACCGGATTTGACATATGAAGAAGAACCCATGCGGATCCTGGCTCGAGAAGTGAAAGAGTTGAGGAATAAGCAAATTCCACTAGTGAAAGTGCTTTGGAGGCACCACAACACCGAGGAGGCAACTTGGGAAAGTGAAGAGACGATGAGGCAACATTTCCCTCAACTATTTGCATCAGGTAAATTTCGCAGACGAAATTTAAATTAGAGGGGAAGAGTTGTAACACCCTCCCTGTAGCAACTCTGTACATTCTACTGCTCGTGACTGTCTGTCCTGACAGTAACATTTGGAAAATTGGAAAAATATTTAAACTAAAGTGAGGAACTATAATTAACTCAAATATTAATAAGAAAAATTTTAAAAAAAATTTAGAAATAAAATATAACCAAGTTAAATGAGCCGGTGCCCTAGCGATGGGTAACCTAGTGAGAAGTTGCGGTTCTCGCAACTAGGAGCCCTAGACCCAGGGAAAAATTCATAAAATAATTTTTGGGACTACAGAGAAGGGTCATTGAGGTTTCTATGGCATTAGAATGCCAAGAAAATACTTAGGAAAATTTTTCAATCGGTACAGACAATTTTGGTCTGTTAAGCCAAACAGAGGGCATTTTGGTCATTTCGCCTTCAGAGGTAATTTTTGGCCAACTTATCCAGTTAAGTAAATAATTATTATGACATAAAATGTGAATAAACATTACTAAAAATTAAATTGAAAATGAGTAGAGATGAAAAGAAAAGAAAATGAAAGAAAATACCTAATAATGACATCATATGATGTCATTAAAAACCTATCCACCAATCACAATTTGTTAAACTCATTAAAAGAGATAAAAGAGACCAAAAAATTGAAAAACCAATCTGCATCTTCAACCTTTGGGCAGCCAAAAAACGTTGAGAGAGAGAGAGAGAAGAGGTTCCACCATTAAAGCTCCCTTAAGCTTCATTTCCCACTTCAATTCACCTTAAAAACTTATCCTCCCTTCACTAAAAATTTCCCTTACCACTAGAGCAAGACTTGGGCAGCAATTAGAAGAAGAGAAAGTGGAAGAAAGTGAGGTGTGAACAAGCTTACAAAATCACCAAAGAGGTTAGTGCCATATTCTTTGCTTTTACATCTTTCTAATAATGAATTTGAGCTAAGTTAAGTTGAAAATTTGATAAAAATTGAATTAATGAGGCATGGTTATGTTTCATGAAATTTTGGCAGCCTTGACATGAGTTAGAGTTAGGAGAATTCTTTGGTTTAAAGTGACATATTAGCTGCCCCTCTTATAAATTATATGATTAGTATAGCAAATTAGGAGTAAGATGCATGAATTGGAGGCTTGGTCAATTAGGATTAGGGTTTTGAAATTTAATTTTGGTGGTGGATGAAAATGGACATAAACTAAATTTTTAATGGTCAATTACTGACCATTTGGTTATTGGTAAACAAGAAATGAAGTGTGTTTAGTGATGGGATTTAGGTTTAGTGTGGCTGCCCTAGGTGACCTATAGAATTGGACATGAGTCCAGCAGGTTTGGGCAGCCATAACTTAAATTGTAGAGGTTCAATTGGTGTTTGGCCAATTGGAAATGAAACTATATACATAATGGCACAACTTTGGTGAAGAAACCATGCCCATAAGACCAAACCAAGTGGACCAAAAGCTTGCCGCAATCCGGGTGACCTGCAATCTGTTTCTGCAGAATGACCAAATGAATAGTGATTGTTCATTTGGCCATAACTCAGTGTAGAATGGTCCAATTGACTTGAAATTTTACCAGCAACAAGCTAAGATATAGACCAACAACTTTCATGAAGAAACCCACCCCAAATTATGACCAGAACCTATTCAACAAGGCAGTTGCAGTTACTGTTCACTGCACTGTAGATATGGTCAGTCCAGAAAAATTCCAATTCGGCCAGTTGTGGTTTTTGGACCATAACTTAAGTTACAAAACTCCAAATGGAGTAATTCAAAAAAATAAATTCAACTAGACAAAATAAGGAACAACTTTCATGTTTATTATTTTTCCAAATTCCCACTGCAACAGTAACTAATGGAACAGTAAAAATAAGGTATCAAAACTGAAAATTTTGCCCCCTTAACTGTAAACTTAGAAATGGTATTGGCAACCAATACCAACAAATTTTGAATGCAAAATGTGGTATGTTGGGAGTATTAAAACCAATGTACCTATTGTCTATGCAAAAGTCAACATTTTTGTTGACTAATGAAGGGAATAGTAACACCAAATCTTGAAATTCAAAAATTGTAAAACTCAAAAGTGTCAAATGCCCTAGTATACCTAACAAGATTGGTTTGGATAGCTTGGCATGCCAATAGGGTTCAGTTAGCAGTACTGCACATGGCATTATGCCATTCTGTGATTTCATGGCTTTTAGCCATTCGGACCTTGTGTTGAGATTTGGCATTGCGCCTGATGTTATTACAGCTTATTAGTTGTTCTGTTGCACACCGGGAGATACATATGTGACCGATGGTGTGACGGCCTGAGGTACTTGATACCTAGTGCTAGTTTACTCGTTTATCCAGTCCAGTCGTCTAGTATAGGTTACTTGGCCAACCAAAAATGAAAGTGGATAAATTTAATGAAATAATGAATATAACAAGTACAAAATAAGTAATACCACAAATACTCATCAAAAATTTATTTGCAATAAGACATCGATACATTCACTACATATTTATTTTATGTTATTTCTTTTTATTTTATTATTGGCACCACTAAGCATTATTGCTTAGCGCGTTATTATTGGCACCACTCTTCTCGCTGTCTCATCGTGTAAACTTTGGCTGAAACACTTCCTTGTGCTGACTGACCAACAGTACCCTGACTGCCTCAAGCAGTTCTACCTCTGCCTCTTCCTCTGCCAATTGATTGTGAACCTCTAGGAGCAGGACTATGAATAGATCCTTCTGCAGTCGTAGGAGCTGGACCGAATCTAGCAGCACTAGTGCAGTCTTTAGCAAGATGGCCCTTGCCTCCACAGTTAAAATAGGCTCTTATAGCCCAATAGCATTCTCCCTCATGAATCTTGCCACAAGTCTCACAGGGGTGGGCAGGTTGTGAACCCCTGCTTGACTGCTGACCAGACCTAGGGGGTCTCTATCCAGAGAATCTGCCCCTTCCAAATCTTTCACCTCGACCTCTGCTAGGTCCCCCAAATTTCTTCTTATTTCCAGAGGTACCACCAGAACTTGGCTCTACTGACTTTTCCCCCTTATCTTTTTCTGATTTCTCAGCTTTCTCTGATTTTTCTTTTACTGGGGTCGCTTCTGATTCAATTCTCTCCAACTCAAGTGCTTGAGACATGAGTTCTGAAAAATTGCTGTGTCTGAATCCCACTACTTGCATCCTCAAACTGGGCTTCAAACCCGTCTCAAATCTCTTGCACCTTGCCTTGCTGGTGGAAAGAAAACTCCTAGCATAGTGGCTTAAGCAGGAGAACTCCCTTTCATATTCTGCCACTATTCTGTTGCCTTGCTTCAGACTTAAAAATTCTTGCAATTTCTGATCAACATATGCATCTGGGACATATTTCTGTCGGAACTCTCTAATGAAGTCATCCCAGGTCAGTACTAGTGGTTCAGCCAAGCTGTGGGGGATGGTCTTCCACCAATCATAGGCATCTCCTTGCAGTAGCGACATGGAGTATTCAAATTTCAGCTCATCTTGGCAGTATAGCTTCTTAAACACTCTGTCCATTCTCTTTAACCACTGCTCTGCCTCTAAAGGGTCTACTGTACCCTTGAATTCAATAGCTCCATACTTTAATAACTTGTCATACTATCTGGCTGGAGGCAGTGGTTGTACCACAGGTGTCTAGGGTGGAGCTTGAGCCGGCATACCCCCAGCCATTTATTGTGTGAACTGTGTAGGAAACTGCGGCATTTGTGGAGCTAATGCTACTGATCCACTGACATTTTATAGAGCTGGGGCTTCCCCTTGTGCCTCAGCTTCAACAGAGTGCTCAACTGAGCGATCCCCTTTTTCCATATCAATCTAAAGTTAGGGTATCTCCTGAACAAATAACACAAGGAGATTCCCTCCGTTAGTTCATATTTATGATGTAATGCACTGTATGTAACAAATAAGGACATTGAGCAATTGTACTTAGCAAGAAAAGACACAAATTCATAAGTAAAACATACTTCAAAAAAATTTGCTCTGACACCACTAAAATATGTCACACCTTACCCCTCTATAAGGCATAACATGATCCCGTAGAATACCTAATGAACTACTGAACTTCACCTACCGATAACTCATTAAGTACCCTACAAGAGATTTTAAAACAATTTTCTTACTTTTACAAGTGGTGAGCATTTTCTAATAGGTATTAAAACATTTAATTAAAGTTGAAAACTAGTTAAAATTTTTTGCCCATTTTATTTTTTCGCAAATTTTATAGAAATTTCGATAGAGTGCCGTCTGTATTTTGAGAAAACAGTTCTTCAAATACCTGGAAAAAACACTTCTAATAATTTGTCTCAACAACATCTTCAAATTCACAACCATCCCAATCAATTTCAACATCATTTACCAATTTCCAAAAATTCAAATCCCCAATTTCTAATATCTAACAATCATCAAAATACCATTAATCAATTTCATTCAATTTTAAGCAAAATACTTTCATTCATATTTCATTAAAGATAAAACAATTTATATACATCACTATAAAAATTTACACTAAGAGAAATTCAAACTAAAATTTATTACAAACTTTATACAAACTGCTCAAAACCAGCTTTACATGTCCATATCTTTACATACATCTCATACATCAAAATAAATTTTTATAGTCAGGGTATAAAATATACCCGATAGCTTCAAAGCAGGTAGCTCCTCAATCCTCAGCAGATCAATCTGCTGCTCCTCTAGTTTCTAAATCTGCGACAGCAGTAACAGCCATCACTGAGTACTAGGACTCAGTGATGCACAACATACTAAAATAATCTTTATGCAGAGTTTAAATCATATTTATTCAAAAATTGGACTGAACATGAGAATTAAATACAAAACATGAATTATGAGATTTTAATCCAAACAATTTCATTTCGAAGTATCAAAACCAATTTCATAAAACCCATAGTTATGTCATGCCATTCGAAACAAATATAATCTCAATAGCCAGAGGCTAAGGAGAAGTCACATCACAAGGCTAGCTAGCTCAAATATATGGATATCCATTCAATTTCTTCTTCTACTGGCACACACCTCAACACTTCAGCCAGAGAAGGAATCAAAATTCAAAACTGATTACCCCCACTAGTCATGCTAGTTAGGTGTTCAAATATATGGTCATGACATTATGGTTTCAAAACTTATCTTAACAATTTACTAAACATTGCCATTTCAAATATATGCAAATAACTTTCAACAATTTAAATCAAAAGCATAATAAATATTTTATCACATTGATGTCACAATTCAATATTTCAAATTATTCAAAACAATATGCAGAAGAAAATTTACAGAAATTCTATGTTGTGCACAAACCTTATATGAGTCGCCTTTTGGCCTTGACTCGACACCTCGGGTTCTTTCCCGGTGTTCTTTTCCACTGAAACACATAGTTTCACAGTGTTTCGGTATCATACTTAGCATAAAATCCAAAAATATATTTAAATTCACTTTTACCTAGCTCTAATGTGCTAAACTTGACGTTCTTTAAAATTTGTGTTTCGGGGTTACTATTCACTACACTATTCAAGTCAATTTGTTGACTTTCTAAGGTTTAATAGGTATGGGAATTCCAACTTCACCCACATACCACATTTTGGTTACTAAATTTGTTGATTTTGGTTGTTGACTCAAAATCTAAGTCTTTTAGGCAAATTTGCAAATTTTCAGTTTTGGTGTCTTATGTTTCACTGTTCCATTGGTCATTTTTCTCTTAGAATTTGGCAAAACTTTCTTCATAGAAAATGTTTTCTATTGTCTTAACTTTATTATCCTTTTTGAATCACTCCATTTGGAGTTTTGTAGCTCAAGTTATAGCCATTTGAATCATGGTCGCCGGATTGGACTTAACCCAGATTTCTGGGCACCAAACTGTTTCTGGCAGTTTTAGGTCACTAATTTTGGGTGGCCAAATGACTCGGTTAAGTGCATAATTTGGGGTTGTGTTCTTCATGAAAATTTTAGGTCTATATCTCAGCTATCCACTGGTAAAATTTCAGATCATTTAGACCTGCCTAGCCCAAGTTATGGCCAAATGAACCAACACTATTTATTTGGTCATTTTTGTATAGGTTAGACTGTATAAGTACGGATTTGGTCAACTTGTTCACTAGGTTTGGTCACTTTTTGGGCATGATTCCTTAATGAAAATTGTGTCATTTTATGTCTAGTTTCATTCCCAATTTGCCTCACACCAATTAGGCTTGTAAATTTTCAGTTTCGGTCCCTGAAAGAGACCTTTGTCATGCTGCCTGTAGCATGACCATTTTCAATCCGAATTTAAACTCACTTCCAACACTTCCAACACATCTCAATTGGTCACAAATGACCATTTTCCATCTCAAACAAGGTCAAACACACCATTTCACAATTTCTCATATTTTTGTCTTCTAAAACCCTAGGTGCCAAACCCTAATTCACCAATTTGTTGCATTTAGCTAATTCAAAGCATATAACCACAATCATTCAACTCCTTCATGTTCATATTCACCTCTAATTCAATCAAACCCATGCAAATCATACCCCACACATGCTGGCCGAATTTCCCTTTAGTCCCCCTAAGATGTTTTCTTTTCATTTTAAATGAATTTCTAAGTTTATTCAACTATAAACACAATTAAATCAACTAATAAATCAAGTTTAGTTTACTAATCTTATGCAGAATTTTCTCTCCCTTAAAAACTCTTCCTTTCTTCTTTTCTTTTCTTGCTCAAGCTTCTTCTCAAGTGGAGTTAACAAGGTTTAATGGGGATTTTTAGGGACAAGGTGAGGTTTTGAAAGCTTTGATCAAGCTTCCATGGAGTTGTTTTAATGGTGAAGTGAGGGAGAGAATGGAGATGGGTCACGGCAACAAGGAATAAGAGTGAATTTCTTTTTTTTTTTTCTTTCTTTTTTTTATGAATTTTGAAGTCTTATGGAAGACCACAATCACCCAAAATTTAATTTTTAATTATATTAGTGTTTATGACATCATGCATGATGTCACCAATTTCTACTTTTCCTTTTTCTTTTTTTTTTTTTATTTTTCCATTAATTCTTTAATTTAATTCCCGATTCTGAAATTTTCTTTTCTCAGATTTTATTTGACAGTTAGATCAGGAGTCAGCTCTCGGGGTCAATTGACCAAATTGTCCCTCACCGTTTCGACCCGATTTGAAAATAATTTAATATTTCTTCTGGATCCCTCATCTAATTATTTAACTGACTTAACAATTCTTTTTCGTGATTTTCTCTTTTTCACTGCGTTCGTAATAGTCCTAAAGACCGCAGCGTTACATTTTACGGTTCGAAATTTGAGTTTAAATTGACTTTGCAGTCCTTCCTGAGAAGGTCATCCATCGCTATGACTCGGCTCATTTAACTTCTTATGTTCTGTTTTTCTTATTTATACTTAACTAATTGACAATTACTAATTATTTGTGTTTATGGCTTATCTAGTTGTCTTAAGTATGGTTCTAATCCCCTTAATTATCTGGACCGACTCCGATTACCGGAATAGTGAAATATACCAGGCTATGCAAATAGAGGTATTACATTATTTTTACATGTTTTCATTATTATTTTAGAAAACATGTTAATCCAACTCAATTCATTGATTTTTATATTTTATCAGGTGTTTTTATGTGGTTCTAAAATCAAAAACGAGTTTTAAAGGGATTTGGAGGTCAAAACGTGAAGAATACAATGCCAAAAACATTACACGGGCCGTGTAACTTACCCCGTGTAACTTCCTAGACCCCGTGCAACCTTATGGACAAAGAAAAATTTAAAAACAAGAGTGGCAGAAAGTTACACGGGGCAGAGCCGTGCATGTAATACCCTCACTGTAGCAATTCCATACATTCTACTATTCCGGTGACCGGTGTCGGTCTAGATAGCTAGAACGTCTGGAAAAATATTTAAACTAGAGTGAGGAATCATAAATAACTCAAATATTAATAAGAAAAATTAAGGAAAAATTTTTGAAATAAAATACAATCAAGTTAAATGAGCTGGTGCCCTAGCGATGGGTAACCCAGTGGAAACTTGCAGTCTTCGCAGCTAAAGGCCCTAAACCAGGGAGAAAATTCATAAAATAATTTTTGGGACTCTAGAGAAGAGTCATTGAGGTTTCTATGGCATTAGAATACCAAGAAAATGCTTAGAAAATTTTTTCAATCGGTACAGACGATTTTAGCTTAATAAGCCAAACGAAGGGCATTTTGGTCATTTCGCCTTCAGAGACGATTTTTGACCAACTTGTCTATTTAAGTAAATAATTATTATGGCATAAAATATGAATAAATATTGCTAAAAATTTAATTGAAAATGAGTAGAAAAGAAAAGGAAAGAAAAATGAAAGAAATTAGGAATTATGACATCACATGATGTCATTAAACACTCTCCACCCAATCACAACTTGACAAACTAATTAAAAGGGATAAAAACTAATTAAAAAGAGATAAAAATAAAAACCAATCTGCACTCCCATCTTCATCCTTTGGGCAGCCAAAACGTAGAGAGAGAGAGGAGAGGGTTTCCACCATGTGTTTGGTCTTACAAGCTTGATTTCCCCAAGTTTTTCACCCTAAAACTCTTAGGCCCCTTCAAAAAAAATTATTCTTACACCTTCAGGAAGTGTTTAGCTGCCAAGAAAAGCCAAGAAAGTGAAGGAAAATTTAAGATTGGATGAGGGAAAATTCTGCTCACACAAGGGTTAGTGCCTATTTCTTCTCTTTTTCTTTAGATTTTGTACTAATAACATTATTTATGCTAGGAAATTGAGAAAATTGAATAAATATGTGCATGTTTGGGCATCTACAAATTTTGGCAGCTGTATGGGGGGAAGTAGTTATGATTATTTTGATGGATTAAAGTAAATTAGAGGCGGTATTTGAAGTATATATGTAGAGTGATAATGAATTAGTATGTTTAATTGATGTATGTGCATGAATGGACATTTAAAAACTAGGGTTTGAGGCGTGAAGTTAGGGTTTTTCTCATGTGTTGATGAATGGAAGTCCTAATGGTCAATTAGTGACCATTTGGCTGTGTTTGATTAGGAAATGAAGTGATTTGTGCCATAGGAAGTGAGGTTAGGTATGCTGTCCAGTGTGCACTGCAGGACTGGTTGTGAGTCCAGCAGGTTTGGGCAACCATAAATGGAGTTGTATAGGTTCAATTGGTGAAAGGATAATTGGACATGAAACTAGACACATAATGGCACAACTTTGGTGAAGAAACCCTGCCCAGAAAACCAAATCAAGTTGACATAAAAATTGCCCTAATCCGAATAACTTACATTCTGCAGGGGCAAAATGATCAAATGAACAGTATTCATTCATTTGGTCATAACTTAGAGTAGAAAAATTCAATTGATCTGAAATTTTACCAGCAGAAAGCTCAGACATAGCCCTACAACTTTCATGAAGAACATAAATCCAAATTCTGACCATAACCTAGTCAAATTGCCAACCAAACTTCGGTCACCAAATCTGGTAGAACCAAATTGCCCAGAAATTCTGGGTACAGGTCACTCCGGCCAATTATGGTAAAATGACTATAACTTGAGCTAAAAAACTCCAAATGAAGTGATTCAAAAAGGGAATTAAAGAAGACACAATAAGGAACAACTTTGATGAAGAAAAGTTATCCCAGTTTCCACTGTAATATTGTCCAATGGAACAGTAAACTTAGGTAATCAAAACTAAAAATTTAGAAATGCATGGGAATATAAATTACAATTGGCAATTAATACTAGTAAATGTAAAATTTAAAATGTGGGATCTTGGTGTAATTAGAATTAACATATCCATTAAGTATGAAAAAGTCAACATTTTGGTTGAGTAGTAAAGTGAATAGTAATCAAAATGATTAGCAAACTAAGATGAAGACCTAGAACCAATTCTAAGCTTAAATGCTTATAATTGTATGACAAATGTGGACTATGCATCCTAGACAAAATTGTTAATGTTCATGGATTACTTGGAATAGAAATAATAATTTACCTAAATGACTTAATGAACATTTAAGTTATGTGAATATATAATTAAGATTTGTATTTCTATTATTAGTAGGTTTAATAAAACATGAGTGATACCACTTGAATATGAAATGAAATTAACCTAGATGGATTGTTGAGACTTATACTCCCAACACCAATGGAGTTCATAATATAGTAGCAATACAACTTGAAGTATGAAATGTACTTTACATGAATAGGTTGTTGAATGAATAAATGTGATAAAAGTGTCATTTGGGATTTAGGTTCCCATCAAGAGAGAAAGGAAAGATGTTTTGAATGTGAATGGTACATGAGATTAAATGAATGTGAATTGTAATTAGTATGAATATTAAGATGAATGTATAAATTACCTAGAAATATGAATTTGGAAATTATGTTTCCATTATAAACAAAATTAGAATGCTATAAAATATATAAACGAAAAATATAATAAAATGATGAAACTTATAAACTCTTAATGTTACTATGTGCCCATGTATTACCTAGAGACGTGTGTCAAATTGGATAGATTGGCACGCCAATAGGGTATTGTTTTAGTAGTACTACGAAAGGTTTTGTGCCTGTATTCATGGCTTTATGCTCGTATTCATGGCTTTTATGCCCGTATTCATGGCTTTTACGCCCTATTATGTATTATCACGGCCTTTTAGCCATACTGACTACTTACGTGGTTGACGTTTTGCGTCTCATGGTATGACGGCTCAAGGCACCGCAGTGTCCAGCGCCAATGACCCGTTATCCAGTTTACTCAGCCTGTCATAGGTTACTTGGGCAGTCTAATATATTAAAATAATTTATGAATATTAGCAATTAAAAATGCTAGAAAGTAAATAAATGAGAAGAGGTTCTGAAATAAATTAGATTAGCTCCAAAAATTTGTTCCTTAGAATGATCTGAACTAAATTAAATTAGTTCTAAAAATTTTAAATATTACGAAATGATTGTAAACAACTTAGAAAGTATCAAGGAAGTGATAAAAAGACTAGTAGAAGAATTATAACTTAAATAACTTTATAAATGTGATTTTCATAAGAACATAAGTATAAGTATAAATTTTAGATTTATTTGTACATTATATAAATGATTATTGTAAACTTATGAAAGAAGTGATTCTAGAGAGCAACATAAGTGACAAAAAAAAATGTACTACATAAATGAAAAAAAATGTATTGTATGAAAAATTTCGTATGAACCCAGTAAAATTCTTGAGTATAGAAAATATGCTCAAATTATTTTTACTTGTTATATTATTGCACCACTAAGCAGCAATGCTTTGCGCGATGGATTTGTTTCCTCACGCAAGTACTGAAGTTAAAGCCCAGCGAATACTAAACAGAGATTTTGGAGTTCTAATCTGCAGAGTGTTCAAGGTTGTCACCTCTTCAGCAATGCATATAAATGGGGCCCATATAGATCATATTATGTATTTTGTACATTATAATTAGTTAATATTTGTAATGTAAACTATGAATTGTATGTTGAAATATAGATTATGGAACTGTAATTAATTCTGTAAATCATGTAAATTAATGAAACTTGAGAATTTATATATATATATTGTGCATGAATGGAAATGAATATGAAATTGAGATATATGAATGAGATGTGAATTACAAGAATTGAAAGTGAGATGAATATGATGAGCATGAATGATATTTTTATTGTAAAATATTATTGAAAATTTCAAGCAGGTAAATAGTGAAATACGTCAACTGATAATAAAATAGGGAAAACTCTGCTGGTTTCTCCGTCTAAAAATAATTAATATTAAAATATAACGAGATCAAATGATTAAAGGAATAAAGTAAGATAAGATAGGTTGCTCGAGCACCGAATGTAGCACGCCTCACTCGGCTACATTGTAGTCGGGTGAGGGGTGTATGTAACACCCTAGGCAAATCTCACATCGATAAAACACAGGAGAGATGCTGGGTATATAAGTTGATGGTTTGTAACCCCTATTGACGCGTTTTAAAACCGTGAGGGCTTCGGCCCAGAGCGGACCATATCACTAGTGGGCCGGGCCATTACATTTGTGGTATCAGAGCTGCTCCGCGTGCAACCTTGAACGATGGTGGGGCAAACCTCAGCGAGAACGCTAAGTCCCATAAGGGGGGTGGATTGTAATACCCTAGGCAAATCCCACATCGACAAAACATGGGAGAGATGCTGGGTATATAAGTTAATGGTTTGTAACCCCTATTGACGCGTTTTAAAACCATGAGGGCTTCGGCCCAGAGCGGACAATATCACTAGTGGGCCGGGCCATTACATTGTAACATTTATTGGTATCAGAGCACGGTTTAGGCATTTCTGGACCTAGATAGGCTGCATATCATGCATTGCATTCATAAGAGTCGAGGTGACACTATTGCAGATTTGTATTTCCCGTTTATTTTAGGTTAGGGTATGGAATAAGAGTGTGAAGAGACAATGAGATAACGAATGGAGATGAGAAGGAGACTGTATTTAAGATGAAAAAGGATGAGTACAAAACTGCTTGAGGATAGGATTCAGACTAAGGAGAAAGTTAAGTATGATAACACGGAAAGGTGTAGAAGTAAGGAAGTAGCAGTTTGTCTATTGCTTATGTCATGTAAATTTCGAGGACGAAATTTTTGTTAGATGAGAAGAATTGTAATACCCTCACTACAGCAATTCTGTACATTTTACAGTTCCGGTGATCCGTGTCGGTCTAGATAGCTAGAACGTCTGGAAATATATTTAGACTAGAGAGAGGAATCATAAATAACTCAAATATTAATAAGAAAAATTAAGAAAAAATTTTAGAAATAAAATACAACCAAGTTAAATGAGTTGGTGCCCTAGCGATGGGTAACCCAGTGAAAAGTTGTGGTCTTCGTAGCTAAAGGCCCTAAACCCGAGAGAAAATTCATAAAGTAATTTTTGGGACACCAGAGAAGAGTAATTGAGGTTTCTATGGCATTAGAATGCCAAGAAAATGCTTAAATTTTTTTTTTGATCAGTACAGATGATTTTGGCTTAATAAGCCAAACGGAGGGCATTTTGGTCATTTCGCCTTCAGAGACGATTTTTGACCAACTTGTCTATTTAAGTAAATAATTATTATGACATAAAATATGAATAAATATTGCTAAAAATTTAATTCAAAATGAGTAGAAAAGAAAAGGAAAGAAAAATGAAAGAAATTAGGAATTATGACATCACATGAGGTCATTAAACACTCTCCACCCAATCACAACTTGACAAACTAATTAAAAGGGATAAAAACTAATTAAAAAGAGACAAAATTAAAAACCAATCTGCACTCCCATCTTCATCCTTTGGGCAGCCAAAATGTAGAGAGAGAGAGGAGAGGGTTTCCACCATGTGTTTGGTCTTGCAAGCTTGATTTCCCTAAGTTTTTCACCCCAAAACCCTTAGGCCCCTTCACAAAAAATTATTCTTACACCTTGAGGAAGTGTTTGGCTGCCAAGAAAAGCAAAGAAAGTGAAGGAAAATTTAAGATTGGATGAGGGAAAATTCTTCTCACACAAGGGTTAGTGCCTATTTCTTCTCTTTTTCATTAGATTTTGTGCTAGTAACATTATTTATGCTAGGAAATTGAGAAAATTGAATAAATATGTGCATGTTTGGGCATCTACAAATTTTGGCAGCTATATGGAGGGAAGTAGTTATGATTATTTTGATGGATTAAAGTGGATTAGAGGTAGTGTTTGAAGTATATATGTAGAGTGATAATGAATTAGTATGTTTAATTGATGTATGTGCATGAATGGACATTTAAAAACTAGGGTTTGAGGCATGAAGTTAGGGTTTTGCTCATGTGTTGGTGAATGGAAGTCCTAATGGTCAATTAGTGACCATTTGGCTATGTTTGATTAGGAAATGAAGTGATTTGTGCCATGGGAATTAAGGTTAGGTATGCTGTCCAGTGTGCACTGCAGGACTAGTTGTGAGTCCAGCAGGTTTGGGCAGCCATAAATGGAGTTGTATAGGTTCAATTGGTGCAAGACCAATTGGACATGAAACTAGACACATAATGGCACAACTTTAGTGAACAAACCCTGCCCAGAAAACCAAACAAAGTTGACCTAAAAATTTCCCTAATCCGGATAACTTATATTCTGCCTGGACAAAATGATTAAATAAATAGTGTTCATTCATTTGGTCATAACTCAGCATAAAAAAGTTCAATTGATCTGAAATTTCACCAACAGAAAGCTGAGACATATCCCTACAACTTTCATGCAGAACACAAATCCAAATTCTGACCATAACCTAGTCAAATTGCCAATCAAACTTAGGTCACCAAATCTAGCAGAACCAAATTGCCCAGAAATTCTGGGTACAGGTCACTCCGGCCAGTTATGGTAAAATGACCATAACTTGAGCTACAAAACTCCAAATGGAGTGATTCAAAAAGAGAATTAAAGAAGACTCAATAAGGAACAACTTTGATGAAGAAAAGTTAGCCTAGTTTCCATTGTAAAATTGTCCAATCGAACAGTAAGCTTAGGTAATAAAAACTGAAAATTCAGAAATGCATCTAGGGGACTTTAACTTGCAATTGACAATTAATACTAGTAAATGTAAAACTCAAAATGTGGGATCTTGGTGTAATTAGAATTAACATATCCATTAGGTATGAAAAAGTCAACATTTTGGTTGACTAGTAAGGTGAATAGTAATCAAAATGATTAGCAAACTAAGATGAAGACCTAGAACCAATTCTAAGCTTAAATGCTTAGAATTGCATGACAAATGTGGACTATGCATCCTAGAAAAAATTGTTAAAGGGAAATTAAGGACATAAATTTGAAATCCATGAAATGTTCATGGATTACTTGGAATAGAAATAGTAATTTACCTAAATGACTTAATGAATATTTAAGTTATGTGAATATATAATTAAGATTTGTATTCCCATTACTAGTAGGTTTAATAAAACATGAGTGATACCACTTGAATATGAAATGAAATTAACCTAGATGGATTGTTGAGACTTATACTCCCAACACCAATGGAGTTCATAATATATTAGCAATACAACTTGAAGTATGAAATGTACTTTACATGAATAGGTTGTTGAATGAATAAATGTGATAAAAGTGTCAATTGGGATTTAGGTTCCCATCAAGAGAGAAAGGAAAGATGTTTTAAATGTGAATGGTACATGAGATTAAATGAATGTGAATTATAATTAGTATGAATATTACGATGAATGTATAAATTACCTAGAAATATGAATTTGCAAATTATTTTTCCATTATAAACAAAATTAGAATGCTATAAAATATATAAACGAAAAATATAATGAAATGATGAAACTTATAAACTCTTAATGGTACTATGTGCCCATGTATTGCCAAGAGACTTGTGTCAGATTGGATGGATTGACATGCCAATAAAGTATTGTTTTAGCAGTACTGCGAAAGGTTTTATGCCTGTATTCATGGCTTTATGCCCGTATTCATGGCTTTTATGCCCGATAATGTATTATCATGGCTTTTTAGCCATACTAACTGCATACGTGGTTGATGTTCTGCGTCCCATGGTATGACGGCTTGAGGCACCGCGGTGTCCAGTGCCAATGACCCGTTATCCAGTTTACTCAGCCTGTCATAGGTTACTTGGGTAGTCTAATTTATTAAAATAAGTTATGAATATTAGCAATTAAAAATGCTAGAAAGTAAATAAATGAGAAGAAGTTCTGAAATAAATTAGATTAGCTCCAAAAATTTGTTCCTTAGAATAATCTGAACTAAATTAAATTAGTTCTAAAAATTTTAAATATTACGAAATGATTGTAAACAACTTAGAAAGTATCAAGAAAGTGATAAAAAGACTAGTAGAAGAATTATAACTTAAATAACATTACAAATGTGGTTTTCGTAAGAATATAAGTTTAAGTATAAATTTTAGATTTATTTGTACATTATATAAATGATTATTGTAAACTTATGAAAGAAGTGATTCTAGAGAGCAACATAAATGACAAAAAAAAATGTACTACATAAATGAAAAACAAATGTATTATATGGAAAATTTCGTATGAACCCAGTAAAATTCTTGAGTATAGAAAATAAGCTCCAATTATTTTTACTTGTTAAATTATTTCCTTGTTATATTATTGCACCACTAAGCCGCAATGCTAGCGCGATGGATTTGTTTCCTAGCGTAGGTACTGAAGTTAAAGCCCAGCGAATACTAAACAGAGATTGGAGTTCTGATTTGCTGAGTGTTCAAGGTTGTCACCTCCTCAGCAATGCATGTAGATAGGGCCCATATAGATCATATTATGTATTTTGAACATTATAATTAGTTATTATTTGTAATGTAAACTATGAATTGTATGTTGAAATATAGATTATGGAATTAATTCTATAAATCATGTAAATTAATGAAACTTGAGAATTTATATATATAAATTGTGCGTGAATGGAAATGAATATGAAATTGAGATATATGAATGAGATGTGAATTACAAGAATTGAAAGTGAGATGAATATGATGAGCATGAATGATATTTTTATTATAAAATATTATTGAAAATTTCAAGTAGGTAAATAGTGAAATACGTCAATTGATAATAAAATAGGGGAAACTCCGCTGGTTTCTCCATCTAAAAATAATTAATATTAAAATATAACGAGATCAAATGATTAAAGGAATAAAGTATGATAAGATAGGGTGCTCCGGCACCGAATGTAGCACGCCTCGTTCGGCTATACTATAGTTGGGTGAGGGGTGTTACATTTATTGGTATCAGAGCACGGTTTAGGCGTTTCTGGACCTAGATAGACTGCATATCATGCATTGCATTCATAAGAGTCGAGGTGACACTATTGCATATCTGTATTTCCCATTTGTTTTAGGTTAGGGTATAGAATAAGAGAGTGAAGAGACAATGAGATAGCGAATGGAGTTAAGAAGGAGACTGTATTTATTATGAAAAAAGATGAGTACAGAACTACTTGAGGTTAGGATTCAGACTAAGGAGAAAGTGAAGTATGATAACACGGAAAGGTGTAGAAGTAAGGAGGTAGCAGTTTGTCGATTGCTTATGTCATGTAAATTTCGAGGACGAAATTTTTATTAGAGCAGAAGAATTGTAACACCCTCACTGTAGCAATTCTGTACATTATATTGTTCCGGTGACCGGTGTCGGTCTAGATAGCTAGAACGTCTGGAAAAATATTTAGACTAGAGTGAGGAATCATAAATAACTCAAATATTAATAAAAAAAAATTAAGAAAAAATTTTAGAAATAAAATACAACCAAGTTAAATGAGCTGGTGCCCTAGCGATGGGTAACCCAGTGGAAAGTTGCGGTCTTTGCAGCTAAAGGCCCTAAACCTGGGAGAAATTCATAAAATAATTTTTGGGACTCCAGAGAAGAGTCATTGAGGTTTCTATGGAATTAGAATGCCAAGAAAAATACTTAGAAAATTTTTTTGATCAGTAGAGACGATTTTGGCTTAATTAGCTAAACAGAGGGCATTTTCGTCATTTCGCCTTTAGAGATGATTTTTGACCAACTTGTCTATTTAAGTAAATAATTATTATGACATAAAATATGAATAAATATTGCTAAAAATTTAATTGAAAATGAGTAGAAAAGAAAACGAAAGAAAAATGAAAGAAATTAGGAATTATGACATCACATGATGTCATTAAACACTCTCCACCCAATCACAACTTGACAAACTAATTAAAATGGATAAAAACTAATTAAAAAGAGACAAAATTAAAAACCAATCTGCACTCCCATCTTCATCCTTTGGGCAGCCAAAATGTAGAGAGAGAGAGGAGAGGGTTTCCACCATGTGTTTGGTCTTGTAAGCTTGATTTCCACAAGTTTTTCACCCCAAAACCCTTAGGCCCCTTCACAAAAAATTATTATTACACCTTGAGGAAGTGTTTGGCTGCCAAGGAAAGCCAAGAAAGTGAAGGAAAATTTAAGATTAGATGAGGGAAAATTCTGCTCACACAAGGGTTAGTGCCTATTTCTTCTCTTTGTCTTTAGATTTTGTGCTAGTAACATTATTTATGCTAGGGAATTGAGAAAATTGAATAAATATGTGCATGTTTGGGCATCTACAAATTTTGGCAGCTGTATGGGGGGAAGTAGTTATGATTATTTTGATGGATTAAAGTGGATTAGAGATGGTGTTTGAAGTATATATGTAGAGTGATAATGAATTAGTATGTTTAATTGATGTATGTGCATGAATGGACATTTGAAAACTAGGGTTTGAGGCATGAAGTTAGGGTTTTTCTCATGTGTTGGTGAATGAAAGTCCTAATGGTCAATTAGTGACCATTTGGTTGTGTTTGATTAGGAAATGAAGTGATTTGTGCCATTGGAATTGAGGTTAGGTATGTTGTCCAGTGTGCACTATAGGACTACTTGTGATTCCAGCAAGTTTGGGCAGCCATAAATGGAGTTGTATAGGTTCAATTGGTGCAAAGCCAATTGGACATGAAACTAGACACATAATGGCACAACTTTGGTGAAGAACTGCCCAGAAAACCAAACCAATTTGACCTAAAAATTGCCCTAATCCGGATAACTTACATTCTGCTTGGGCAAAATGATAAAAAGAACAGTGTTCATTCATTTAGTCATAACTCAGTGTATAAAAGTTCAATTGATCTCAAGTTTTACCAGTCAAAAGCTGAGACATAGCCCTACAACTTTCATGCAGAACACAAATCCAAATCCTGACCATAACCTAGTCAAATTGCCAACCAAACTTAGGTCACCAAATCTGGCAGAACCAAATTGCCCAGAAATTTCGTAGTGAGTCACTCCGGCCAGTTATGGTAAAATAACCATAACTTGAGCTACAAAACTCCAAATGGAGTGATTCAAAAAGAGAATTAAAGAAGACACAATAAGGAACAACTTTGATGAAGAAAAGTTAGCCCAGTTTCCACTGTAAAATTGTCCAATCGAACAGTAAACTTAGGTAATCAAAACTGAAAATTTAGAAATGCATCTAGGGGACTTTAAATTGCAATTGACAATTAATACTAGCAAATGTAAAAATCAAAATGTGGGATCTTGGTGTAATTATAATTAACATATCCATTAAGTATGAAAAAGTCAACATTTTGGTTGACTAGTAAGGTGAATAGTAATCAAAATGATTAGCAAACTAAGATGAAGACCTAGAACCAATTCTAAGCTTAAATGCTTAGAATTGCATGACAAATGTGGACTATGCATCCTAGACAAAATTGTTAAAGAGAAATTAAGGCCATAAATTTGAAATCCATAAAATATTCATGGATTACTTGGAATAGAAAGAGTAATTTACCTAAATGACTTAATGAACATTTAATTTATGTGAATATGTAATTAAGATTTGTATTCCCATTACTA
This sequence comes from Hevea brasiliensis, assembly GCF_030052815.1. NCBI lineage: Eukaryota > Viridiplantae > Streptophyta > Magnoliopsida > Malpighiales > Euphorbiaceae > Hevea > Hevea brasiliensis. The sequence continues at coordinate 46,946,379 of NC_079500.1, read as the reverse complement.
ATAGGTTTAATAAAACATGAGTGATACCACTTGAATATGAAATGAAATTAACCTAGATGGATTGTTGAGACTTATACTCCCAACACCAATGGAGTTCATAATATATTAGCAATACAACTTGAAGTATGAAATGTACTTTACATGAATAGATTGTTGAATGAATAAATGTGATGAAAGTGTCATTTGGGATTTAGGTTCCCATCAAGAAAGAAAGGAAAGATGTTTTGAATGTGAATGGTACATGAGATTAAATGAATGTGAATTGTAATTAGTATGAACATTACGATGAATGTATAAATTACCTAGAAATATTAATTTGGAAATTATGTTTCCATTATAAACAAAATTAGAATGCTATAAAATATATAAACGAAAAATATAATGAAATGATGAAACTTATAAACTCTTAATGGTCCTATGTGCCCATGTATTACCTAGAGACGTGTGTCAGATTGAATGGATTGGCATGCCAATAGGGTATTATTTTAGCAGTACTGTGAAAGGTTTTATGCCTATATTCATGGCTTTATGCCCGTATTCATGGCTTTTATGCCCGTATTCATGGCTTTTATGCCTGATTATTTATTATCATGGCTTTTTAGCCATACTAACTGCATACGTGGTTGACATTCTGCATCCCATGGTATGATGGCTCAAGGCACCGCGGTGTCCAGTGCCAATGACCCGTTATCCAATTTACTCAGCCTGTCGTAGGTTACTTGGGTAGTCTAATTTATTAAAATAAGTTATGAATATTAGCAATTAAAAATGCTAGAAAGTAAATAAATGAGAAGAAGTTCTGAAATAAATTAGATTAGCTCCAAAAGTAAATAAGTTCGGAATCATCCTTAAACCGGATTTGAAGCTTAACTTTATCAAACGATTATCCCTAAACTTTTAAAAGGGAGATCGGCAATAAAACTAGTGGCATGAAGACCTGACGTTGGTTTGGTTTCGCTAGACAAGAGATCGGAAATGTGATTGAATGGCCAGGAGATTTGACAATTGGTTTGAGAGATCTATGAGGCTTTGAGCGATATGGAGACTTGGCGTCAGTTTTATCTCTATGAAGAGAGATCGGAAACGAATTACTTGGCGTTGGGGATCGATTTCAAAGTCTATTGATTTCAGGGATCGACCAAAATATGGTGTCGACAATGTAAACTATGAATTGTATGTTGAAATATAGATTATGGAACTATAATTAATTCTATAAATCATGTAAATTAATGAAACTTGAGAATTTATATATATAAATTGTGCATGAATGGAAATGAATATGAAATTGAGATATATGAATGAGATGTGAATTATAAGAATTGAAAGTGAGATGAATATGATGAGCATGAATGATATTTTTATTATAAAATATTATTGAAAATTTCAAGGAGGTAAATAGTGAAATATGTCAACTGATAATAAAATAGGAGAAACTCCACTGGTTTCTCCATCTAAAAATAATTAATATTAAAATATAACAAGATCAAATGATTAAAGGAATAAAGTAAGATAAGATAGGGTGCTCCAGCACCAAATGTAGCATGCCTCGCTCGGCTACACTGTAGTCGGGTGAGGGGTGTTACATTTATTGGTATCAGAGCACGGTTTAGGCGTTTCTGGACCTAGATAGACTGCATATTATGCATTGTATTCATAAGAGTCGGGGTAACACTAATACAAATCTGTATTTCCCGTTTATTTTAGGTTAGGCTACGGAATAAGAGAGTGAAGAGACAATGAGATAGCGAATGGAGATGAGAAGGAGACTGTATTTAAGATGAAAAAGGATGAGTACAAAACTGCTTGAGGATAGGATTCAGACTAAGGAGAAAGTGAAGTATAATAACACGGAAAGGTGTAGAAGTAAGGAGGTAGCAGTTTGTCAATTGCTTATGTCAGGTAAATTTCGAGGACAAAATTTTTGTTAGAGGGGAAGAATTGTAACACCCTCACTGTAGCAATTCTGTATATTCAACTGTTCCGGTGATCGGTGTCGGCCTAGATATCTAGAACGTCTGGAAAAATATTTAGATTAGAGTGAAGAATCATAAATAACTCAAATATTAATAAGAAAAATTAAGAAAAAATTCTTAATACATTTTAAAAATATTAGTCGGGTGAGGGGTGTTACAGTGTAACACTACACGGGCCGTGTAAAGTCCCCTGACAGCAATTCTGATGCGACTTTTCTTCACTCTAACTCGACCCAGATGGACTCTGAATGCTTCTAAGACTTTGAAATTAGGGTTTTTACACCATATATAAATAGAATAAGTTAGGAATTGAGGGGAGAGGAGAGAATTTACATCTGAGGAGGAGAATTAACATTCAAGAGTCGATTTACATTCAAGGAGGCACATCAACCTCAAGGGAAGCAAGGGAGAAACAAGATCTGCAATATTGCTAGAAGGGATTTTCAGCTGAAGTTCCAAAAGTCCAAGGCTGCAATTCTTTTTCTGGGTTTTTTCACTCTATTTTATTCTCATGTCTTCTCTTTATCTTTTTATAATCTTAATTTAGCACTCTCAATTTTATTATGGATCTGGTTTGATTTTATTTAATACATTAGGTATTTTATTCTTTGATTCAATCTCTTGCGATCTTAATGCATTTCATGTGTTGGTATCCACTTAGTCTTGATTACAGATATTAATTGAAGGACTGAAAGGTGAAGATTAATATTAGAAAATCAGGATTTTGAACCTAGAAAATCTGACCTATAGATAGGCTGATGACCTTTGTGGAGTTCCAAAATTAATCAAAGATCTTAAAGGATTTTAATTAATTTAATCACCACGAAAGTAGGATTTATGTTAATTAAAATACACCTTGAGTGCCTTGAGAGAGGACTTTAGATAGCTTAGGATTAATTTCCATCAAAGTAATAATCTCCCATTTATTGAATGAATCAGATTGATTCTATAATTGATTAAAGTGTGAATCCCTAGCTTTAGAATGCCTTTGCCCATTAGTATTTTATTTTAATTAATTATTTAGATTTTATTTCTTTCAATTTAGATATAATTATTATTTCTCTACAATTCAATTGTCTAGATAATTAAAATCACTATAGTTTGGTACTCAACACGGTCCTCGTGGGAACTATACTCTACTCATTACTTTATTACTTGGTAGCGATCCGTGCACTTACAGTGGTTGAAAAACTAGCGAAACAATAACAATTCCAATAATAAATTTTACGTCTACTTAATTGCACCCCTAATTTTGCTTAAAATAGCACTCCTTAAACTTTGTATTTTAGGGTTACTATTCATGATACTATTCAAGTCAAAATATTGACTTTCTCATGCTTAATAGGTATGTGAATTTCAATTATACCCACATACCACATTTTGACTGTCAAATTTGTTGGCCTTGGTTGCCATTTCAATTTCTAGGTATTTTAAGAGATTTTTCAATTTTTTTAGTTTTGGTCTCCTGTTTTGCACTGTTCCATTAGTCTAGTTACTGTGGAAATTTGGCTAAGTGTTCTTCATCAAAGTTGTTCCTTATTGTTTCTAATTTATTTTCCTTTTTGAATCACTCCGTTTGGAGTTTTGTAGCCCATGATATAGTCATTTTCTTAAGGCTGGCCGGCTTGGTTCAACCCAAAATTTCTGGGCACTTTATTGGTTTTGGCAGTTTTAGTGTGCTGATTGCAACTCACTTTTTGGATAGGTTATGGTTAGAATTTGGGCTTGTGGTCTTCATAAAAGTTGTAGTGCCATGTCTCAGCTTTCCATCGGTATAAAATTATGCTCATTTGGACCTTCCTACACCAAGTTATGGCCAAATGAACAAACACTGTTCATTTGGTCATTTTTGTACAGTGACAGTGCACACTACCCGGATTTGACCTAATTGTTCACTACCTTAATGTCAAAATCACGCAAACCCTAGTTCACTACATGTTGCCCAAAATTCCATTAGTGGTCTACATGCTTGATTTTGTTTCAATTTTTCATAATTTCTAGTGTAATTCAAGTACTTAATTTTGAATTTAAACATAAAATTGAAAACTAACCACTAACCTCTTTTGTTTAATTTCTCCTTGTTCAAATCTCCTTTCTTTCCTCTTCTTTTTGTTGTCAATAGTTTTACCAAGCTTTAAAAACAAGGTTTAATAAAGGAATTTGTGAAATTTATGGTTTGTTTTGGGGTTTAAGAAGCTTGAGAGTAAGCTTCCATGGAGGTTTTAGTGATAGAGATTTTGGGGGGGGAGAGGGTCGGCCATATGGTGAAGAAGAAACGAAATTTTCTTTTATTTTTTTGTTGTTTTTATCCCTTTAATTGACTTAGTCAAATAGCATAATTAAATAGTAATTATTTATAAGGTAATGCTTAGGTCATGTAGGTGATGTCATTATTCTAATTTTCTTTTTTTTTTTCTTTTTCCTTTATTTTTCCATAGCTTCTTAATTTAATTTTATATTTCAAAATTTTCATTTCTCAGATTTTAATGGACAGTTAGGTCATGAGTCACCTCTAGGGATGAATTGACCAATTTGCCCCTCGCCGGTCTGATCCGGTTTGCAAATAATTCAATATTTCTTCTAGAGCCCTGACCTAATTATTTGACCTACTTATCAACTCTTTTCTGTGATTGTCTCTTTTCCATTAGCTTCGCCATAGTCCTTAGGACCTCGGTGTCACAATTTCCCATTCAAAATTAGGGCTAGAAATGACCTCGCAGTCACTTCCCAGTAAGGTCACCCATCACTATGACCACCAGTTCATTTAACTTTTTATGCTTTGTTGTCACACCTTACCCCTCCGTAAGGCATAACATGATCCCGTAGTATATCTAATGAATTACCAAACTTCGTCTATTGATAACCCATTAAATACACTACAAGAGATTTTAAACCTTTCCTTATTTCTTTTTACAGTGGTGAGCACTTTTGACAGGTGCTAAAATTTTTTTTAACTGAAGTGAAACCAAATAACAAATCTGAAGTATCAGTAATTTCTATAAAAATTTTGGCAGAGTGCCGTCTATATTTTGAATAAAACAGTTCTTCAAAAACCTGTAAAAAAAAAAAACACTTCCAATATATTTGTTCAATCGCAAACTCCAATATGGCTTAACACAAATCAATTTTATCTACATTTGTCAAACTCAATTCAACGTCAATTTCCAGTATTTCAAAAAAAATTAGACTACAATATGACTGAGTAGTTCAAAAGCTGAGATAAGAGAAATATATTATAACTTTAGTTTACAACTACTCAAAACCAAGTACAATATATACATACAGTTCACACACATTACAATAAAAATTACAAAAAGGTGGTATACTCAATATACCTGGCAGAATCCCAAAAGTGTAGTACAAGCAATCTACTCTGCTGCTCTGTCTGTCTGTCTACCTGCGATAGTAATGAAAAAAGCTATCGCTGAGCCAATGTCTTAGTGGTGCACAACATTAAGAAAATGCAATTTAAAACCATAAACCATAAATCATATAAACTATGGATACTTAAAATCATAGTTAAATTCAAAAGACAGAGAATGTCATAAAGAATTAAATTCCATTTCACAATGTCTCAATGAATATCAATAAATCACACACACAGCTTAATCATGATTCCAAAGTCCATTTCATCCCAAAAGCCAATGGCTAATGAGGAATAACATAGCTAGCTAGCAATTATATGAGTACTCATCCTATTTGTCCTCAACTGGCACACACCTCAACACTTCAGCCAGAGAGGGAATTCAAAGCTAATTTGTTCCACTAGATAAGCTAGTGAGGAATTCAATCAAATATACATGATAGGTGTGGTTTCAAACCATTTACAATATTTTTCAAGCAATAAGTATCCATCAAATATCATTCAAACAAATTTTCCAAAATTTAAGCAATAACGTACAAATTGTCATAATTTATTTCAGTTGAAAATTCAAAAGAAATAACTGTTGTGTACAAACCTCTGATGAATAGCCTCTTGGCCTTGATCAGTGGTTCTTTCTCCTTCTCTGAGTCTTTGCTAACTTAAACACATAATTTGAAGTGTTTCAGTACTCTTTTAAACTGTTTCTAATAATAAAGTTCAATAATAAAATTTATTCAATACTATTGCTTTCATTAGTCAACCTATAATGTTGACCTTTGATGCACTCTAGGTGAATTAATTTTAATGTTACCAATATGTCACATTTTATAGTCCTTTAGTGTTGGTATATGCTACCAATTTCATTTTTAAGTGTATTGCATTTTATTGCAATTTATCATATTTCGGTATGCTGTTTTGACCTAGCCGGATGATCTAGTTTCCTTAGTTTTTCAGTTGTGGTCAGAATTAAAAACTTATAGGTCTATGTCTTATTGAACTTTTTCCATAAATTTTAGGTCATTTGGAGTTTACTAGACCAAGTTATGGTCATTTTACCAATGCTGGACAAGTTACACAAAAATGGCAAACTTAGGTCATTTCTAATTTTGGCAGTTTTTATACCTGAAATTTTGTAAGAATTTTGACTTGCTTATGGTCATTTTTGGATTTGTGATCACTACAAAAGATGTAGCCCTATGTCTAAGCTTTCCAACGGTATAAATTTCAGGTCATTTGGACTTGTTTTGAGTGAGTTATAGCCAAAACACTTACTACTGTTCAAATGGTCAATTTTCAGGTTTGAAATGTTACCAATCCGGATTTGGTCAATTTTCATGTCACTTTCTGGGCAGAATTTAGGTTTTTTTTTTCATGAAAGTTGGCATATTTTGTGCTTAGTTTCACCTCCAATTGGCCTCTTACCAATTAGAGCCACACAATTCCATTTATAGCCTAAAACACATACTGCATTTAACACATTTTTGAAGTATCAACCAATGACACATTCAACTAACTATACTTCACTTCCCAAACCTAATTCTGCATTTATATCATACCACAACCATTCATCACTTTACATTATAGTCACTTTGGGCAGAATATACAAACTCTTCATACACCAAATATAACTTAGAATTACATAGTTCCAAATTCAACAATTTATACATATAAACACACTTAATTAACACATACAAATTCACTATTAATTTACATACATACTTAGAAATCTTTAAGACCACATTTCATCAAATATCTTCATGAATTCAAGCACTCATTAAAAAGCCTCAAGGCTGCCGAATTGCTCCCAACTATAAAAATTTCCCATAATTGCTTCAACTTCAATTCCAAATGCACAATCACCACATACACATGGAAATAACTTACTAGGACATTAAATCACCTTAATCAACATGATTTCCCAACAAATATATAAAAGAATAATTCCTTAAACATACAATTCCATGGCTGTCCAAAAATAGTACCTTTTAATAACTCATTAAAACCTCAAAATTTCTTCATAAATCCACTCACCACAACACCCACACAAACTTTAATGAAGCAAAAAATGGAAAAAAAGCACTTACCTATTTTGAAGCTTGTTAAAAACTCATCAAAACCTTTCTTTCTTGCTCCCTAAATGCTGCCCAAGTTGAGTAGGCAAAGATTAATGAAGGAAACTAGTGGAAAGGAGGGCTTGAATGGAGGTGTATGAAGCTTGGAAAATGGTGCAGCAATGGAGTTTTCATGGCAGATCAATTCGGCTGGATGAGAGGAGGTTGAAGATGATGGCATTTTCTATCCCAAATGGCTTATAAAGGTGTCCCAAATTATGAGTTAGTGGAGCACTAACTTGAATTAAAGAATTAATTATCCAAAGTTTCCTAAATTACAATTTTACCACCATTTCTTTCACTATTAATATAAAGTACCACAATTTAAATTTTTTATGACATTTTCTGTCACACCCTACTCCTCGTAAGATGTAACATGTTCCCGTAGTACACCTAATGAATAACCGTACTTCACCTACCGGTAACCCATTAAATATACTACAAGGGATTTTAAAACCATTTTCTTATATTTTGGAAGTGGTGAGCATTTTGGTAGGAAATAAAAACATTTATTCAAAGTTTAAAACTAGAATTTTATAAAAATTTTGGCAGAGTTCTGTCTATATTTTGAGAAAACAATTCTTCAAAACCTGAAAATAGAAACACTCCCAATATATTTCTCAATCACAACTCCATTTGCAACCACCAAATGTCAAATCACAGCAATAGCAACACTTCAATTTAAAATCCAAATTTCAAATCAAGAATTAAATCTCAAAACATTTCCTAACTCATGCACATTGCATTTTAAATCATTAATTTACAATCATAAGTTAATTTATAGATGCAAAATCTCAAAATAATATTATTACAATTTTATCTGTATAACTACTCAAATTACAGAGATACATATGCATACTATCATATTTACATCAAACTAAACTACCAGGGTATAAACAAATACCCATACAAAAATTCTTCAATTGTGCTCCTCTCTAACTGTAGAAGCTCGCTCTGCTGCTATGTCCTTTTTTCTATCTGCAATAAAAAGTTAAAGTTATCGTTGAGCATATAAATACTCAGTGGTACACAATAAAGCATAAAATGCATAATATAAAACATTTATGAACAAATCATCATTCAAAAATCTCATAATTGCATTTCACAATTTTTTTCTCAAATCACATTTATAACAAATCATAATTTTCAAAACTTAAAATAGCACAACTTGATCAAACAATTTAATAAAAATAGTGTTACCAAACAATAACACAACTTAGGCCATGACACAAAATTTTCGAACATGTCGTGTGTACATCACGACAACGAAAACTCACCCCACTAATCGAAATCAATGAGGGAGGTGGCTAGCTAGCTAATGAGTACTCATCCAAACTCACCCCTCAGACTGGGAAGCTAGAGAGGGAGGAAAGTGATCAAATATCAAACTCACCCCACAAGTGGAGGAGGAACACATTAATATTGTCATGCCAAGTGTGAATTAAAAACAATTTAAATCAAGTTATTCAAATAATTTATACAATTATCACAAATCATATTTCATTCTAAACTTCTCATTTACAAAGTAGGCAATACACTATTTTTCAAATAATATTTTCAAAGCCATAATAATCAAAATTATTCACAATATTTATTTCAAGAATTGTCAAGTAGAAACAAAGAATTTTAAGTTTGTTGTGCACAAACCTGACGTGAGTCGCCTCTAGGCCTTGACTCAGTCTCTTATACCTTCCGGGTTTTTTTCAGCTGAAACACAAAATTTATAGTGTTTCAGTATCTTATTTCACAATAAATCTAATAATTAATTCATAAATACTTAATTCTAGCTCAAATATGCTTAAACTAACATTCTTAGAAATTTTCATTTTGGAGTTACTATTCATGGTACTATTCAAGTTAATTTGTTGACTTTCTAAGGCTTAATACGTATGAGAACTCCAACTTCACTCACATACCACATTTTGATTACCAATTTCGTTGGTTTTGGTTATTTTCTCAAATTCTAAGTCTTTTAGGCAAATTTGCAAATTTTCAGTTTTGGTGTCTTAAGTTGCACTGTTCCATTGGTCATTTTACTGTTAGAATTTGGCAAAACTTTCTTCATAGAAAATGTTTCCTATTGTCTTAAGTTTATTCTCCTTTTTGAATCACTCCAATTGGAGTTTTGTAGCTCAAGTTATAGCCATTTGAACCATGGCTGCCGGATTGGACTTAACCCAGATTTTCTAGGCAAATTTTGGTTCTGGCAGTTTTATGTCACCAAATTTGGGTGGCCAAATGACTTGGTTAATGGCACAATTTGGGTTTGTGTTCTTCATGAAAGTTTTAGGTCTATATCTCATCTGTCCACTGGTAAAATTTCAGGTCATTTCTAGCTCAAGTTATGGCCAAATGAATAAATACTGTTCATTTGGTCAGTTTGTACAGGGCAGACTGAGAATTTTCGGATTTGGTCAATTTATTCACTAGGTTTTGGTCACTTTTTGGGCATAGTTCCTGAATGAAAATTGTGTCATTTAGTGTTTATTTTCATTCCCAATTGGTCTATACCAATTGGACTTGTAAATTTTCAGTTTTAGTCCTCCAAAGGGACCTTGGTCCTGCTGTCAGCAGCATGACCACATTGAATCCGAATTTAACCTCAACTCCAACACTTCCAACACACTTCATTTGGTCAAAAATGACCATTTCTCACCTCAAACTAGGTCAAAGACATCATTTATCAATTTCTCACATTTTTTTCTCTAAACCCTAAGTGCAAAACCTTAACTTCCATGTTTAGTTCATTTGTTGAATTATAAATGCATATTTAGTTCTCATTCACTTATTCTCACTTAACTACTTTCTAATTTGCATCAAATCACCCATTTCAAACATAAACCCTAGCTGGTTGAATTCATATATAGTCCCTCAATAATTATTTTCTTTTCATTTAAAGTTAATTTCTAACTTACATCAATTACTTAAACAAGAATTCAATAGATAATTTGAAGAATTTGTCACTAACCTCTTGTAGCTTTTCAAATCTTCACTTTTCTAATTCCCTTTTTAATTTCTTCCTTCACCACTCTTCTTACCAAGGTCAAATTTTAAGTTTTAATTAGGAGAACTAAGGGTTTTAGGGCTAGTTTAGGGGGGTTGCTCAAGCTCAAGATTAAGCTTTAATGGAGTATGAGAGGGAAAGAGGAAAGAGATGAAAGAGATAAGAGAAGTGTGTGTGGGACGGCAAGAAAGAAGACCACTTTTTAAATTTCCTTTTTTTTTTTAATAATTATCTCTTTTTTATTTTAATAATTTGACTTTATTGGATCATCTATGACATCATAATTCCTATATATATTTTTTTCTTTTCTTTTCTTTTATGTGTTTTTATCTTATGGAAGACCAAAATATCTAATTAATTAAATATATTAATTATAATATTTATGGCATCATGCTTATGTCACCACATGATGTCATTACCTTTTTAACTTTTTCATTTTCTTCTTTTTTTTCTATTTATTTTTGTATTAGTTCTTTAATTTAATTTTTGACTCCAAAATTTTCTTTTCTCTGATAGTTAGGTCAGGAGTTAGCTCTCGGGGTCAATTCACCAAATTGCCCCTCATCGGTTCAACCCGGTTTGTAAATAGTTTAATATTTCTTCTGGCTCCCTTACCTAATTATTTGACTGACTTAATAACCTTTTTCCATGATTTTCTCTTTTCCACTATTTTCATAATAGTCCTAAGGACCGCGGTGTCACATTTTACGGTTCGAAATTTGAGTTTAAATTGACTTCGCAATCCTTCCCGAGAAGGTCACCCATCGCTGTGACTCTCGGCTCATTTAACTTCTTATGTTTTGTTTTTCTTATTTATACTTAACTAATTGACAATTACTAGTTATTTGTGTTCAAGGCTTATCTAGTTGTCTTAAGTGTGGTTCTAATCCCCTTAATTGTCCGGACCGACTCCGGTCACCGGAATAGTGAAATATACTAGGCTATGCAAATAGGGGTGTTACAATTCTTCCCCCCTTAAAATAATTTCGTCCTCGAAATTTTACCTGGTATCAGTCTCTGAACAGTTATGGGTATTGTCTCCTCATGTCCTATTCACTCTCCTAAGTAGCTTCCTGGCCTGAATGATGGTTCCTTAGCACTTTAACCAATACTATTTACTCATCGATTGCTCACCTAGTGTGCTAAGTTTCTTATGAGCTTCTGTCATATTTTAGATTCAAATTCATTTCAATTTTTGAGGTAAGCAAATCTGTGTGCTAATGGATCCACTTTTCTAGGACCTCGTGTGATCCTATGGGTGAGAAATTAGTTTTACTCTTTTCTTATCAAATCTCTTAATCATTTGATGTAACCTTCAGATTAGTTTAGAATATTTTAGTCTTTTCTTTCTTGGCCATAGGTCCATAACCATTATCTTACCATCTCCATTTATGACCAAGGCCTATGTGCCATTTTGCACGATCTTATTTGCTTTGGTTTAACTTATTTCTTTCTTGATAAAATAGTTCAGAATATCATTACGCATCTTAAGTAAATTTCTTGCCTTGGTGGTAATTCCTCATCTAGTATTTTTCTCATTTCTTACTGTTCTATTTATTATTATCTATTGATATTCTATAGCTTATTTTGCACTGATGTGTAATCATTATTTTCTTTTGTACTCAACTATAACCTTTCAATATTCTAACTTTAGAGTTTTAAATCCCAGGTTAGGATTTTCAAACTCCTTTCCAATAAAAAAAACTTTATGTTATCATAACTATACCAAAATAGATGCCGTTTGCAACTATTCTTATTCTTGTGTACTATTGGGTAGTACGTAACTCTACATAATAAATCCCAAGTCAGTATTGTAATCTGCAGCTTACAGCACAAACATTAAGAATATTGCATAGTTACTACGATACATCCCAATAGAACAAACTTTTCTATATCTTATTTCTTTTAAATTCACTAATATATTGAACTTATTTTGATTATGGTACCCACTGACATCTATCAGCAGTAATACCCTTACCCGCATTTAAGGTAGCTATATTACTCTAACTTACTTTTAGGTTCTCTTTCCTTACATAATTAGGCTTACTAATTAACTTTACAAATTCTTGTATGCTAGCAAATACTTTTCACTGACAAACTCTTCCAAAATTAATTTTAAAAAGACTAGTCACTAACATATCAAAATTATTTTTTTTTTTTTTACACATATACATATCTCAGTTAAGAATTGAGAAAATACCAGCAACCATACTAGAAGTCTCATCCTCGTCCCTCTGTCACATAGTATATACTCTCACTGGAGCATCACCTTGTCCTAGTTGATCACAGTACTCTGACTTCCAGGTGTACTACCCCTACCTCTGCCTCTGCCTCTGCCTCTACCAACTGCTGGTGAACTCTTCGGGGTAGAAACTTAGGTCGATCCTTCTACCGTGGTAAATGATCCATAACGGCGTGGACTTATGCAATCCTTAGCAAAATGACCAGTCCCTCCATAATTAAAACATGCTCTTATAGCTCTAGAACATACTCCACTATGTGGTTTACCACAAGTCTCACAAAGTCGATCCGACAGTGTATTTCTGTGTGTCTATTGAGTTTACTGATCGCATTGGGATGATTTCTGTCTAGAAGATATACCTCTAATCTATTCGCGCAAGCTAGATCCTCCAAAATGTTTTCTTTTCCTAGAGCCACTCTCAGTAGCTTGACCAGTAACCTTTTCAGTTTTCTCTTTCTCTTGTGTACTCTTTTTCATTGCCCATTCTGATTCTATCCTTTCCAGTTCCAGGGCTTGTGAAATCAATTTAGAAAAATTCTGGTGTCGGAACCCTACCACTTGCATTCTCAAGCTAGGCCTCAACCCAGCCTCACACCTTTTACACTGGTCTCTGGGGGTGGAGACTAAGCTTCCAGCATAATGGCTTAGCCTTGAAAAGTCCCGCTTATACTCTGCTACAGTTCTATCCCCTTGCTTCAACCTTAAAAACTCTTACAGCTTCATGTCTACATAAGTATCGGGGACCCACTTTTGCCAAAATTCCCTTAAAAAGTCTGCCCATGTGAGGACTAGTGGCTCTACCAGACTGTAGGGGATGGTCTTCCACAACTCATATGCATCCCCTTGCAGAAGTGATACTGAATATTCGAACTTCAACTCTTCAGCACACTTTAGTTTTCTGAAAACCCGTTCCATCCTCTCTAACCACTGTTCTACTTCCAGTGGATCCACTGTTCCTTTGAATTCTGTAGCCCCAAATTTTATTAATTTCTCATATTGCCAAGCCGAGGACTGTGGTTATGCTACAGGTGCTTGTGTCTGTGCTTGAGGTGGCACATTTCCCACCATTTGTTGAATGAGTGCAGCCATCTGTTGTGCAAACTGAGCAGGGAACTGCGGTGCTTGAGGAGAAGCTGGAGTGGCTTGCCCACTCACATTCTGGAGTGCTGGGGCTTCTTCTCGGGCCTCAGCCTCGACAGATTGCTCTACGGAATGATCTCCCTCTTTCATTCTATTTTCCAGAAATTTCCTACTCTCTGATAACAAACACAAGGAGGTTGACCTCCGTTAGTGCATATTCATGATGTAAATATGTCATATATATCAAACATTTGAGCAGTTGTATTTATCAACAAAATATTTCAAATTCACAGTTCAAAATTTATTTTAAAACCTTGCTCTGATACCACTAAAACATGTCACACCCTACTCCTCGTAAGATGTAACATGTTCCCGTAGTACACCTAATGAATTACCGTACTTCACCTACCGGTAACCTATTAAATATACTACAAGGGATTTTAAAGCCATTTTCTTACATTTTAGAAGTGGTGAGCATTTTGCTAGGAAATAAAAACATTTATTCAAAGTTTAAAACTAGTAAAAATTTTGGCCCATTTTATTTTCAGCAAATTTTATAAAAATTTTGGCAGAGTTCCATCTATATTTTGAGAAAACAGTTCTTCAAAACCTGAAAATAGAAACACTCCCAATATATTTCTCAATCACAACTCCATTTGCAACCACCAAACTTTAAATCACAGCAATAGCAACACTTCAATTCAAAATCTAAATTTCAAATCAAGAATTAATATCTTAAAACATTTCCTAACTCATGCACATTGCATTTTAAATCATTAATTTACAATCATAAGTTAATTTGCAGATGCAAAATCTCAAAAATAATATTATTATAATTTCATCTGTATAACAACTCAAATTACAGAGATACATATGCATACTATCATATTTACATCAAACTAAACTACCAGGGTATAGACAAATACCCATACAAAAATTCTTCAATTGTGCTCCTCTCTAACTGTAGCAGCTCGCTATGCTGTTATGTCCTTTTCTCTATCTGCAACAACAAGTTAAAGCTATCGCTGAGTATATAAATACTCAGTGGTGTACAATAAAGCATAAAATGCATAATATAAAACAATTATGAACAAATCATCATTCAAAAATCTCATAATTGTATTTCACAAATTTTTTCTCAAATCACATTTATAAAAAATCATAATTTTCAAAACTCAATATAGCACAACTTGATCAAACAATTTAATAAACATAGTGTTGCGGAACAATAACACAACTTAGGCCATGACACAAAATTTTTGAACATGTCGTGTGTACATCACGACAAGGCAAACTCACCCCACTAATCGAAATCAATGAGGGAGGTGGCTAGCTAACTAATGAGTACTCATCCAAACTCACCCCTCAGACTGGGAAGCCAGAGAGGGAGGAAAGTGATCAAATATCAAACTCACCCCACAAGTGGAGGAGGAACATATTAATATTATCATGCCAAGTGTGAATTAAAAACAATTTAAATCAAGTTATTCAAATATTTTATACAATTCACAAATCATATTTCATTCTAAACTTTTCATTTACAAAGTAGGCAACACGTTATATTAGAAATAATATTTTCAAAGCCATAATAATCAAAATTATTCACAACATTTATTTCAAGAATTGTCAAGTAGAAACAAAGAATTTTAAATTTGTTGTGCACAAACCTAACGTGAGTCGCCTCTAGGCCTTGACTCAGTCCCTTATACCTTCCAAGTCAAAATTTATAGTGTTTCAGTATCTTATTTCACAATAAATCTAATAATTAATTCATAAATACTTAATTCTAGCCTAAATATGCTTAAACTAACATTCTTGGAAATTTTCATTTTGGAGTTACTATTCATGGTACTATTCAAGTCAATTTATTGACTTTCTAAGGCTTAATAGGTATGAGAACTCCAACTTCACTCACATACCACATTTTGGTTACCAATTTCGTTGGTTTTGGTTATTTTCTCAAATTCTAAGTCTTTTAGGTAAATTTGCAAATTTTCAGTTTTGGCGTCTTAAGTTGCACTATTCTATTGGTCATTTTACTGTTAGAATTTGGTAAAACTTTCTTCATAGAAAATGTTCCCTATTGTCTTAAGTTTATTCTCCTTTTTGAATCACTCCAATTGGAGTTTTGTAGCTCAAGTTATAGCCATTTGAACCATGGTTGCCGGATTGGACTTAACCCAGATTTTCTGGGCAAATTTTGGTTCTGGCAGTTTTAGGTCACCAATTTTGGGTGGCCAAATGACTTGGTTAAAGGCACAATTTGGGTTTGTGTTCTTCATGAAAGTTTTAGGTCTATATCGCATCTGTCCACTGGTAAAATTTCAGGTCATTTAGACCCGCCTAGCTCAAGTTATGGCCAAATGAACAAATACTATTCATTTAGTCAGTTTGTACAGGGCAGACTAAGAATTTCCAGATTTGGTCAATTTATTCACTAGGTTTTGGTCACTTTTTGGGCATGCTTCCTGAATGAAAATTGTGTCATTTAGTGTCTATTTTCATTCCCAATTGGTCTCATACCAATTGGACTTGTAAATTTTTAGTTTTGGTCCCACAAAGGGACCTTGGTCCTGCTACCAGCAGCATGACCACATTGAATCCGAATTTAACCTCAACTCCAATACTTCCAACACACTTCATTTGGTCAAAAATGACCATTTCTCACCTCAAACTAGGTCAAAGACATCATTTACCAATTTCTCACATTTTTGTCTCTAAACCCTAAGTGCAAAACCTTAACTTCCATGTTTAGTTCATTTGTTGAATTATAAATGCATATTTAGTTCTCATTCACTTACTCTCACTTAACTACTTTCTAATTTGCATCAAATTACCCATTTCAAACATAAACCCTAGCTGGTTGAATTCATATATAGTCCCTCAATAATTGTTTTCTTTTCATTTAAAGTTAATTTCTAACTTACATCAATTACTTAAACAAGAATTCAATAGATAATTTGAAGAATTTGTCACTAACCTCTTGTAGCTTTTCAAATCTTCACTTTTCTACTTCCCTTTTTAATTTCTTCCTTCACCACTCTTCTTACTAAGGTCAAATTTCAAGTTTTAATTAGGAGAACTAAGGGTTTTAGGGCTAGTTTAGGGGGGTTGCTCAAGCTCAAGATTGAGCTTTAATGGAGTATGAGAGGGAAAGAGGAAAGAGATGAAAGAGATAAGAGAAGTGTGTGTGGGATGGCAAACAAGAAGGCCACTTTTTAAATTTCCTTTTTTTTTTTAATAATTATCTCTTTTTTTCTAATTTTAATAATTTGACTTTATTGGATCATCTATGACATCATAATTCCTATATGTATTTTTTCTTTTCTTTTCTTTTATATATTTTTATCTTATGGAAGACCAAAATATCTAATTAATTAAATATATTAATTATAATATTTATGGCATCATGCTTATGTCACCACATGATGTCATTACCTTTTTAACTTTTTCATTTTCTTCTTTCTTTTATTTATTTTTCTATTAGTTTTTTAATTTAATTCCCAACTCTGAAATTTTCTTTTCTCTGATTTTATTTGACAATTAGGTCAGGAGTCAGCTCTCGGGGTCAATTGACCAAATTGCCCCTCATCGGTTCAACTCGATTTGTAAATAATTCAATATTTCTTCCGGCTCCCTGACCTAATTATTTGACTAGCTTAACAACCTTTATGCGTGATTTTCTCTTTTCCACTATGTTCGTAATAAGGACCGCGGCGTCATATTTTACGGTTCGAAATTTGAGTTTAAATCGACTTCGCAATCCTTCCCGAGAAGGTTACCCATCGCTGTGACTCTCGGCTCATTTAACTTCTTATGTTCTGTTTTTCTTATTTATACTTAACTAATTGACAACTACTAATTATTTGTGTTCAGGGCTTATCTAGTTGTCTTAAGTGTGGTTCTAATCCCCTTAATTGTCCGGACCGACTTCGATCATCGGAATAGTGAAATTTACCAGGCTATGCAAATAGGGGTGTTTCATTTTCAAAGTTTAATATCATTTATTTTTAATGGAAATTTAGGTCAAAAGGTAACTCTGGGTGTCAATTGAGCAAAATGCCCCTATTCGGTTTGTATTCCCGATTTTTCAGTAACACCGATTTTTGTCAGTTTCTCGATTTCTCGTTTTTCTTTGTACTAATTAATTAATTTTTCTTTGGCATTTTCTAAGTCATTTATACTTCAATAGATGTTTATTTAAGTCTTAAAATTATTTCCTAGGGTTCCCCGCGGTCCAAGGCTAGTCAACGGTCCACGCCGCAACTTCCCGGTGTCGTCACCCATCTCTACGATTTTTTGCTCGTTTAACTTAGTCACATTTCATTGCTCTTATTTTTTCTTTATTTTTCTTGTATTTTCCTCTATTGTATTTCATTATTTCATGTCTCCTCACTAACATTTAAGTATAGTTCCAGGTATTCTAGCTGTCCGGACAGACACTGGTCATCAGAGCAGTAGAATGCACTACCGAATATAGGGGTGTTACAATTCTTCCCCCTTTAAAATAAATTTTATCTCAAAATTTTACCTGGTTTTAGTCTCTGAACAGCTATTGGTGCTGTCTCCTCATGTCCTCTTCACGTTCCCAAGTAGCTTCCTGGCCTAAATGATGGTTCCACAGCACTTTAACTAGGGGTATCTATTTGCTCCTCAGCTGCTTTACCTCATATGCCAGAATCTCTACGGGTTCTTCCTCATATGAGAGATCTGAATTTACCTCAATCTCTTCAACTGATAGAACATGAGATGGTTCAGATCTGTACCTCCTTAATATGGACACATGGAAGACACTGTGTATCCTTTCTAGCTCTATCTCTCGAGGTAATACTAACCGATATGCCAAAGGATCCACTCTTTCCAGAATCTCATATGGTCCAATGAAACGAGGACTCAGTTTACCCTTTCTGCCAAATCTCATAATCCTCTTCCAAGGAGAAACTGCGACACCCCTTACCCGTGTACAGTATACCCGAGTAAGTAATGCCACACGGTGTACCGGCACACTCTAATATACCTTAATTAATTTATATTATGTCTTTGAATATAATTTATGAAACATACTTTATTTAAGCCATTTATCGAAAATATTATTTATTTGAGGTTCCGAAAATTTTATAGAAAATCCGGCGGAGTACCGGCTAAAAATGGAGAAAACAGTTCTTTGAAACCTGTTAAAAACACTTCCAAATAATTTTCCAAACAATCCCAACTTCAATTCATCAACAAAGTCTCAACAACATTTCAATTTCAGGTCTCAACAACCTTTTCATTTCTCAAACATCCCTTTCTCAGGGTTCTCATATATAAACAACAATTAAATATTCAAATTACTTCCATACATAACCATAAATCTTTATTATTTACATGGACCTCAAAATACATTACATAAATCCCAATTACATATGAGAAAATAAAAATTTAATTACAAAATGACAAAATGACGTCTAGTGTCCTACCAATGCACTGCAGGTGACGAGGTGACACGGACACTGTGCAGAACTGCAGGATGGACTCACCCAGTCTGTGGTCTACTAGGCTCACGATCGGGATCTCCAGTACCTATGCGTGGCAAAAGCAACGCGCTAAGCAATAATGCTTAGTGGTGCAATAATAAAATAACAAGAAATAACAGAAAATAAATATGTATTGCATGTGCATGTTTTGTTTGTCATGTGTTTGTATATCCATTCATTTATTTCTTTTACTTTGCCCATTTTCCTTCATTTGGTTGCCCAAGTAACCTACACTAGACGACTGGACTGGATAACGGGTAAACTGGCACTGGGTATCTAGTACCTCGGGCCGTCACACCATCGGTCACATATGTATCTCCCGGTGTGCAACAGAACAGCTAACAAGCTGTGATAACATCAGGCACAAGGCCAAAGCTCAATACAAGGTCAGAATGGCTAAAAGCCATGAAATCACAAAATGGCATATCGCCATGTGCAGTACTGCTAACTGAACCCTATTGGCATGCCAAACTATCCAAACCAATCATGTTAGGTATACTAGGGCATTTGAAACTTTTAAATTCTTCAATTTGTGAATTTCAAATTTTCAGTGTCACTATTCATCTTATTGGTCAACAAAAATGTTGAATTTTAGAATAAAAATATGTACATTGACTTTGGCACTCCCAACATACCACATTTGGCATTCCAAACTTGTTGGCATTAAGCATTTATACCATTTCAAAGTTTAAACCAACACAAGCAGAATTTTCAGTTTTTGTGAGTCAACTTCATTGTTCCATTGGACACTGTTACTGTGAGAATTTAAAGAAATGTAAAACATGAAAGTTGTTCCTTATTTTGTCTAGTTGAATTTCCTTTTTTCAATCACTCCATTTGGAGTTTTTTAGCTCTAGATATGGTCTAAAAACCACAGCTGGCCGGATTTTCCATTCTGCAGAAATTACCATATCTACAGTGCATGAACAGTGACTAGAACCACTTGTTTGGATGGGTTCTGGCCATAATTTGGGGTAGGTTCCTTCATGAAAGTTGTTTGTCTATGTCTTAGCTTGTTGCTGTAAAAATTTCAGGTCAATTGACCAAATATACAGTGAGTTATGGCCAAATGAATAGTTACTATTCATTTGGTCAATTCTGCAGAATCAGTGCAGAGTGTCCGGATTGGGGCCAAGTTTTGGTCCTCTTGCCTTGGTCTTTTGGGCATGGTTTCTTTAGCAAAAATGTGCCATTATAAGCCTAGTTTCATGTCCAATTGGCCAAACACCAATTGGACTAACACAACCAAAGTTATGGCTGTGTAATTGGACTGAAATCTCAGTCCATTGCTGCTGTCCCTAGGGCAGATTTCACCTTCACTTTACCATACTATTTTTCAGTTCTAATTATGGTCAACTTACCTAAAATGGTCACTAATTGACCATTAAAATGTTCTCTAATAATTTCCTAAACCAAGTTTACATTTTGCTCACAAAACCGTAATTCAAATTCATGTTTTATACAAGTTATCTTAGTTAACTTTTAATCCATTATTCTTGTGTTTATAACCTTCCAACATAGCTCTAGTTCACTTCAAGCTCATAAAAACACTCCCTCCTATTCCATAGCTAGGGCAGCCGAAATTCACAAGCTCTTACACATAGGTTTTTGTTCATTTAAATCACAATTCTTACTAGTTTCAAGTCCCAAACCATGAAAATAAAGAGTTTTCAAGATATAGATGCACTAACCTCAAGTGGCAGAATTTTCCAAGCCCCTAAACCTCACTTTCTTTCTCCTTCTTGGCTGCCAAAAGGTTTAGCAAGGTGCTAGGGCAATTTTTAGTGGAAGGTCTCTAGGGTTTTAAGGTGAAATGAAGAGGGAATTTAAGGTTTGGATTGAAAATCAATGGAGGGAGGAGTAGAAGAAATTTCGGCTGGTTGGGGTTCAAAGGAAGAAGATGACATTTTTCTTTTAATTTCAGCCTCTTTAGTTTGTTTTAAGTGTCTTTGTTGAATGGTGATTGGTGGACCATTTTTAAATGACCTAATTATGATGTCACAATTCCCATTTACTTTTCTTCTTACTTTTGTTTTCTTATTTTCATTTCTCATTTTTAATAAATTTTTCATCAACATTAATTCATATTTTATGTCATATTAATTATTTACTCAACTGGACAGGTCGGCCAAAAATCACCTCTGAAGGCGAAATGACCAAAATGCCCTCCGTTTGGCTTAACGGGTCAAAATTGTCTGTACCGATTGAAATATTTTTCTAGGTATTTTCTTGGCATTCTAATGCCATAGGAACCTCAATGACCCTTCTCCGGAGTCCCAAAAATTATTTTATGAATTTTTTTCCCGAGTCTAGGGCTCCTCGTTGCGAGAACCGCAACTTCCTCCTGATTACCCCTCGCTTGGGCACCGGCTCGTTTTACTTGGTTGTATTTTATTTCTAAAATTTTTACTAAGTGTTTCTTATTAATATTTGAGTTAATTATGGTCCCTCTCTTAAGTTTAATTATTTTTCCGGACGTTCTAGCTGTCCGGACCGACACCGGTCACCGGAACAGTAGAATGTACGGAATGATTACCGGGAGGGTGTTACAACTCTTCCCCTCTAATTTAAATTTCGTCCTCGAAATTTACCTGATGCAAACAGTTGAGGGAACTGTTGCCTCATCGTCTCTTCACTTTCCCAAGTTGCCTCCTCGGTGTTGTGTTGCCTCCTCGGTGTTGTGGTGCCTCCAAAGCACTTTCACTAGTGGAATCTGCTTGTTCCTCAACTCTTTTACTTCCCGAGCTAGGATTCGTAGAGGTTCTTCTTCATATGTCAAATCCGATTGTATTTCAATTTCTTCTCTGGAGATGACATGTGAAGGGTCTGAGCGGTATCTTCTGAGCATGGGAACGTGAAACACATTGTGAATCTTGTCCAGCTCTGGTGGTAAAGCTAGCCTATAGGCCACTGGACCCACACGTTCGATGATTTCATATGGGCCAATGAACCTAGGGCTTAACTTACCTTTTCTTCCAAACCTCAGTACTTTCTTCCACGGTGACACCTTGAGGAACACCTTGTCGCCAACCACATATTCTATTTCTTTTCTCTTCAGGTCGGCATAAGACTTCTGTCTGTCTGAGGCAACCTTTAAGTTGGCTTTGATTGATTTTACCTTCTCCTCAGCCTGTTTCACTGTGTCAGCCCTACCGCTTGTCTTCGCCCAATTCAGTCCAAAGACACCTGAGTTCTACATTTTCTCCCATACAGTGCTTCATATGGGGCCATTTGGATGCTAGCTTGGTAGCTATTGTTGTATGCAAATTCTGCCAGTGGGAGGTATCTATTCCAACTTCCCTCAAACTCAATGACACAACTCCTCAGCATATCCTCAAGGACCTGACAAGTATTTCACGCTATTGTTATCATTTCAATTCAATATTTGTATCAATTTCATTGGTTTCAATTGTTTACCTGGATTACTCTTTCTGATTGCCCATCCGTCTGAGGATGGAAAGCTGTGCTGAAATGGAGTTGTGTACCCAAGGACTCATGCAACTTCTTCCAGAATCTCGATGTAAACCTTGGGTCTCGATCAGATATGATGGAAAGTGGAATTCCATGCAGTCTAACTATCTCACTGATATACAATTCTGCTAACTTCTCCAGTGAGTAGTCAGTCCTAACTGGCAGAAAGTGCGCTGACTTGGTCAATCTATCCACTATTACCCATGCTGCATCATGTTTCTTCTGGGTGAGAGGTAGACCACTTACAAAATCCATGGTGACCCGATCCCATTTCCATTCAGGTATGCGTATAGGCTGTAGCAAACCTGATGGAACTTGATGTTCTGCCTTGACTTGTTGACATGTCAAGCATTTTGTCACATAGTCACCTATATCCCTCTTCATACCAGGCCACCAATACTGAAGCTTCAGATCATGATACATCTTGGTACTTCCTGGGTGCATAGCATATACACTGGTGTGTGTCTCTTTTAGAATACTGGCTTTCAATTCCCCATCATCTGGTACACACAGTCTTCCTTTGTAGTACAGACACCCATCTGCTTTCACCCCATAGTCAGTTGCTTTTCCCTCTGAGATCTTGCTCATAATAGCCATTAACTTTTCATCTGCCTTTTGCCCATCTAAAATCTGCAGAGTGAGTTTGGCCTCACTTGTAACTCAGCCAAAATAGCTCCATCTCGAATCAAGGATAGACGGGCATTCAATGATCTCAAAGCTGTGATGGATTTTCTGCTCAAAGCATCAGCAACTACATTTACCTTCCCAGGGTGGTAGTCAATTACACAATCATAGTCCTTCAGGAACTCAATCCATCGCCTCTGTCTAAGGTTGAGCTCCTTCTGGGTTGGCAAATATTTTAGACTCTTGTGGTCTGTGTAAATGTAGCACTTTTCACCATACAAGTAATGCCTCCATATCTTCAGTGCGAAGATAATTGCTGCAAGCTCTAGATCATGGGTAGGGTAGTTCTGTTCATGTGGCCTTAACTGCCTGGAAGCATAGGTGACCACCTTCCCCTCTTGCATCAATACACACCCTAACCCATTATGTGAGGCATCACTGTAGACCACGAAGTCCTTTCTTGACACCGGCTGTGTTAACACTGGTGCCTCTGTCAACATAGCCTTTAACTTCTCAAAACTGGTCTGACACTTGCCATTCCAGTCAAATCTGACATTCTTGTGTAACAACTTGGTCATTGGAGCAGCTATTAGGGAAAATCCCTTCACAACTCTTCTGTAATACCCAGCTAGCCCCAAGAAGCTTCTGACCTCAGTTGTATTCCTGGGAGGCTTCCATTCCATCACTGCTTCTATTTTCTTGGGATCCACCCTAATCCCATCCGCTGACACTATGTGTCCAAGGAATGCAATCTCACTCAACCAAAAGTCACACTTGGACAACTTAGCATACAGTTTCTTTTCTCTCAGGGTTTGCAGAACAATCCGCAAATGGTCATCATGTTCGTCACTGGTCGTGGACGTCACCAAAATATCGTCAATAAAGACCACTACGAACCGATCTAGGCATGGATGGAAGATACGGTTCATAAGGTCCATAAATGCCGCTGGTGCATTTGTTAGGCCAAAGGGCATCACTAGGAACTCATAATGCCCATACCGGGTCTGAATGCGATCTTGGGCACATCTACATCCTTCACCCTCAATCGATGATACTCGATGCGAGATCAATCTTAGAAAATACTCCCGCTTCTTCAATCGATCAAACAGATCATCAATTCTAGGCAACGGATATTTGTTCTTCATACCACTTTATTCAAGCTAGGTAGTCAATACAAAGTCTCAAAGTCCCATCCTTCTTTTTCACAAACAGCACTGGAGCTCCCCATGGTGACACACTGGGGCGTATGAACCCCTTATCAAGCAACTCTTGCAACTGAGTTTTCAACTCCCTCAATTCAGTGGGTGCCATCCTATAAGGAGTAATGGAAATGGGTCTTTGTGCAGCGGTGTCTCAATAGCAAATTCGACTTCCCTTTCTGGTGGCAAACCAGGCAACTCTTCAGGAAATACTTCTGGGAAGTCTCTCACTGTGGGTATGTCACTCAAGTTTGGCTTAGCCTGCCTAGTATCCACCACATGTGCTAGGTAGGCTTCACAGCCTTTTCTCATCATTCTTCTTGCAACGGTGGCTGAGATGACATTGGACAAGAAATCTGTCCTTTCCCCCACAACTGTGATCTCATTACCCTATGAAGTTTTTAGAGAAATTCTCTTCAATTTGCAATCAACTATTGCCTGATGACGTGACAACCAGTCCATTCCCAAAATCACGTCAAACTCATGGAAAGGCAACTCAATCAGGTCTGCCAAGAATTCATACCCCTGAATCCTCAACGGGCAACCTTTGTATATCTTGTTCACTACCACACTATGGCCTAATGGATTAGTGACCAGAATATCTTGGTCACTCTCCCCTACTAGTATCCCCCTTTCTACGGGTAGGTTGATGCAAATGTAGGAATGAGTGGATCCTGGATCCACCAATGCATGCACAGGTGTAGTGTAGAGGGAGAACGTACCCCTGATGACGTCCGGGGCATCTTGCTCCTCCTGAGCTCTCAGGACATAATTTCTTGCTGGTGGTCTGCTGTCGAGCCTCTCGCCGCTCGATGCAGCCTCGTGATGGTCCAATGACCTCGATTTGCAGATTTTCTACCTCTGCGTGGTGCGAGTAGGTGCATCGACTTATGTTGGAGCAGCTGTAGTAGTTCTGCGTGGACAGTTCCTTAACTGATGCTCTGTTGACCCACACCTCAAGCAGGCACCAGTTACTCTCCAACACTCCCCCTTGTGCCATTTCTGACAGTGTGGACACGCAGAAGATGCTGGGGCTGGTCCCCTGAACCCCATCCTCGAGAGGCGCCACCGATGGTGTGGACCGACCTCTCCTAGGGGTGAATCGTGGCTGGGCCCCGAGATCGACCACGACCACTCGTGGGTGAGCTGAACTCTGTGCAGGAGGACCCTTGAACTTCTTCCCAAATGCAGGAGCTGAACTAGACTGACCTGGGCCCCTCTTCTGCTGTCTCTCTCTTCTGGTCTGCTCACTGATTCTTACTTTTTCAACCTTTATTGCCGCTTCCACTAACTTGGTAAATTCTGTGATTCCTAAGGCAGTGAGCTGGATCTTGATGCTGTCATTTAGTCCCTCTTCAAATCTCTTACACCTTTCAGCTTCATTAGGGACTATCTCCCTTCCATAGCGGCTTAATCTTACGAATTCCTTCTCATATTCGGCCACTGACAGCTCTGCCTCGAGTTAATAAATTCCCTTCTTCTCTCTTCTAGGTATACAAGACCCACATATTTCTTCTTAAACTCGGAGAGAAAGAAGTCCCGTTCTGACTTACGCTGCACTTCATCGACACCGTGTCCCACCACTCATAGGCATCATCTTGCAAGAGATATGGCGACTTCCAGTTTTGCTCGGAGTGCGGTGAAGTTGTTTTAGTACTCACTGTTCTATTCAACCAATTCTACCGCAATGAGTCATCTTCTCTCTTGCCATAGAAGTCCACAGCTCCAAACTTCCTTAGCCTTTCCAGGTGTGATTTCTGCTGTGGAGCTGGTGGTGGTGGTGGTGCTGCTGGCAATACCCCGGCCATTTGTCTAAAGAAGTCGGCCATTTGTTGAAACATGGCCTGTGGAGGCTGAGCAAGCTCTGCCTGAGCTGGCGGAGTAGGTTCTCCCCTACCCCCAGTCTCAGCTGCTACCGGTGGAGCATGACTCTCCACTTCCTCCTCAACGGCTTTCTGAGATGAAGGATCCATATCCTATTCAAAATAAGAAAGATAAACAGATCTGTGTTAGTGTCACCTCGACTCTTACAAATGCAATGCATGGTATGGACTCAATCTAGGCCCAGAAATGCCTAAACCGTGCTCTGATACCACTAAATGTGACACCCCTTACCCGTGTACAGTATACCCGAGTAAGTAATGCCACACGGTGTACCGGCACACTCTAATATACCTTAATTAATTTATATTATGTCTTTGAATATAATTTATGAAACATACTTTATTTAAGGCATTTATCGAAAATATTATTTATTTGAGGTTCCAAAAATTTTATAGAAAATCCGGCGGAGTACCGGCTAAAAATGGAGAAAACAGTTCTTCGGAACCTGTTAAAAACACTTCCAAATAATTTTCCAAACAATCCCAACTTCAATTCATCAACAAAGTCTCAACAACCTTTTCATTTCTCAAACATCCCTTTCTCAGGGTTCTCATATATAAACAACAATTAAATATTCAAATTACTTCCATACATAACCATAAATCTTTATTATTTACATGGACCTCAAAATACATTACATAAATCCCAAATACATATGAGAAAATAAAAATTTAATTACAAAATGACAAAATGACGTCTAGTGTCCTACCAATGCACTGCAGGTGACGAGGTGACACGGACACTGTGCAGAATCGCAGGATGGACTCACCTATGCGTGGTCTACCGGGCTCACGATCGGGATCTCCGGTACCTACGCGTGGCAAAAGCAACGCGCTAAGCAATAATGCTTAGTGGTGCAATAATAAAATAACAAGAAATAACAGAAAATAAATATGTATTGCATGTGCATGTTTTGTTTGTCATGTGTTTGTATATCCATTCATTTATTTCTTTTACTTTGCCCATTTTCCTTCATTTGGTTGCCCAAGTAACCTACACTAGACTACTGGACTAGATAACGGGTAAACTGGCACTGGGTATCTAGTACCTCGGGCCGTCACACCATCGGTCACATATGTATCTCCCGGTGTGCAACAGAACAGCTAACAAGCTGTGATAACATCAGGCACAAGGCCAAAGCTCAATACAAGGTCAGAATGGCTAAAAGCCATGAAATCACAAAATGGCATATCGCCATGTGCAGTACTGCTAACTGAACCCTATTGGCATGCCAAACTATCCAAACCAATCATGTTAGGTATACTAGGGCATTTGAAACTTTTAAATTCTTCAATTTGTGAATTTCAAATTTTCAGTGTCACTATTCATCTTATTGGTCAACAAAAATGTTGACTTTTAGAATAAAAATATGTACATTGACTTTGGCACTCCCAACATACCACATTTGGCATTCCAAACTTGTTGGCATTAAGCATTTATACAATTTTAAAGTTTAAACCAACACAAGCAGAATTTTCAGTTTTTGTGAGTCAACTTCACTGTTCCATTGGACATCATACTGTGAGAATTTGAAGAAATGTAAAACATGAAAGTTGTTCCTTATTTTGTCTAGTTGAATTTCCTTTTTTGAATAACTCCATTTGGAGTCTTTTAGCTCCAGATATGGTCCAAAAACCACAGCTGGCCGGATTTTCCATTCTGCAGAAATTACCATATCTACAGTGCATTAACAGTGATTGGAACCACTTTATTGGATGGGTTCTGGCCATAATTTGGGGTAGGTTCCTTCATGAAAGTTGTTTTTCTATGTCTTAACTTGTTGCTGTAAAAATTTCAGGTCAATTGACCAAATCTACAGTGAGTTATGGCCAAATGAACAGTTACTGTTCATTTGGTCAATTCTGCAGAATCAGTGCAGAGTGTCCGGATTGGGGCCAAGTTTTGGTCCTCTTGCCTTGGTCTTTTGGGCATGGTTTCTTCAGCAAAAATGTGCCATTATAAGCCTAGTTTCATGTCCAATTGGCCAAACACCAATTGGACTAACACAGCCAAAGTTATGGCTGTGTAATTGGACTGAAATCTCAGTCCATTGCTGCTGTCCCTAGGGCAGATTTCACCTTCACTTTACCATACTATTTTTCAGTTCTAATTATGGTCAACTTACCTAAAATGGTCACTAATTGACCATTAAAATGCTCTCTAATAATTTCCTAAACCAAGTTTACATTTTGCTCACAAAACCGTAATTCAAATTCATGTTTTATACAAGTTATCTTAGTTAACTTTTAATCCATTATTCTTGTGTTTATAACCTTCCAACATAGCTCTAGTTCACTTCAAGCTCATAAAAACACTCCCTCCTA
The DNA here is from genome assembly GCF_030052815.1 of Hevea brasiliensis. NCBI lineage: Eukaryota > Viridiplantae > Streptophyta > Magnoliopsida > Malpighiales > Euphorbiaceae > Hevea > Hevea brasiliensis. Next base: position 46,917,587 of record NC_079500.1, on the reverse strand, counting down.
TTCCATAGCTAGGGCAGCCGAAATTCACAAGCTCTTACACATAGGTTTTTGTTCATTTAAATCACAATTCTTACTAGTTTCAAGTCCCAAACCATGAAAATAAAGAGTTTTCAAGATATAGATGCACTAACCTCAAGTGGCAGAATTTTCCAAGCCCCTAAACCTCACTTTCTTTCTCCTTCTTGGCTGCCAAAAGGTTTAGCAAGGTGCTAGGGCAATTTTTAGTGGAAGGTCTCTAGGGTTTTAAGGTGAAATGAAGAGGGAATTTAAGGTTTGGATTGAAAATCAATGGAGGGAGGAGTAGAAGAAATTTCGGCTGGTTGGGGTTCAAAGGAAGAAGATGACATTTTTCTTTTAATTTCAGCCTCTTTAGTTTGTTTTAAGTGTCTTTGTTGAATGGTGATTGGTGGACCATTTTTAAATGACCTAATTATGATGTCACAATTCCCATTTACTTACTTTTCTTCTTACTTTTGTTTTCTTATTTTCATTTCTCATTTTTAATAAATTTTTCATCAACATTAATTCATATTTTATGTCATATTAATTATTTACTCAACTGGACAGGTCGGCCAAAAATCACCTCTGAAGGCGAAATGACCAAAATGCCCTCCGTTTGGCTTAACGGGTCAAAATTGTCTGTACCGATTGAAATATTTTTCTAGGTATTTTCTTGGCATTCTAATGCCATAGGAACCTCAATGACCCTTCTCCGGAGTCCCAAAAATTATTTTATGAATTTTTTTCCCGAGTCTAGGGCTCCTCGTTGCGAGAACCGCAACTTCCCTCCGGTTACCCCTCGCTTGGGCACCGGCTCGTTTTACTTGGTTGTATTTTATTTCTAAAATTTTTACTAAGTGTTTCTTATTAATATTTGAGTTAATTATGGTCCCTCTCTTAAGTTTAATTATTTTTCCGGACGTTCTAGCTGTCCGGACCGACACCGGTCACCGGAACAGTAGAATGTACGGAATGATTACCGGGAGGGTGTTACAACTCTTCCCCTCTAATTTAAATTTCGTCCTCGAAATTTACCTGATGCAAACAGTTGAGGGAACTGTTGCCTCATCGTCTCTTCACTTTCCCAAGTTGCCTCCTCGGTGTTGTGGTGCCTCCAAAGCACTTTCACTAGTGGAATCTGCTTGTTCCTCAACTCTTTTACTTCCCGAGCTAGGATTCGTAGAGGTTCTTCTTCATATGTCAAATCCGATTGTATTTCAATTTCTTCTCTGGAGATGACATGTGAAGGGTCTGAGCGGTATCTTCTGAGCATGGGAATGTGAAACACATTGTGAATCTTGTCCAGCTCTGGTGGTAAAGCTAGCCTATAGGCCACTGGACCCACACGTTCGATGATTTCATATGGGCCAATGAACCTAGGGCTTAACTTACCTTTTCTTCCAAACCTCAGTACTTTCTTCCACGGTGACACCTTGAGGAACACCTTGTCGCCAACCACATATTCTATTTCTTTTCTCTTCAGGTCGGCATAAGACTTACATGCATCGAGGCAACCTTTAAGTTGGCTTTGATTGATTTTACCTTCTCCTCACTGTTTCACTGTGTCCGCCCTACCATTTGTCTTCGCCAATTCAGTCCAAAGACACTGAGTTCTACATTTTCTCCCATACAAGGCTTCATATGGGGCCATTTGGATGCTAGCTTGGTAGCTATTGTTGTATGCAAATTCGCGAGTGGAGGTATCTATTCCAACTTCCCTCAAACTCAATGACACAACTCCTCAGCATATCCTCAAGGACCTGACAAGTATTTCACGCTATTGTTATCATTTCAATTCAATATTTGTATCAATTTCATTGGTTTCAATTGTTTACCTGGATTACTCTTTACGATTGCCCATCCGTGCGAGGATGGAAAGGCGTCTTGAAATGGAGTTGTGTACCCAAGGACTCATGCAACTTCTTCCGAATCTCGATGTAAACCTTGGGTCTCGATCGATATGATGGAAAGTGGAATTCCATGCGATCTAACTATCTCAGCGATATACAATTACGCTAACTTCTCGGTGAGTAGTCGGTCTAATCGCGTAAAGTGCGCTGACTTGGTCAATCTATCCACTATTACCCATGCTGCATCATGTTTCTTCTGGGTGAGAGGTAGACCACTTACAAAATCCATGGTGACCCGATCCCATTTCCATTCGGTATGCGTATAGGTGAGCAAACCCGATGGAACTTGATGTTCGCTTGACATGTTGACATGTCAAGAATTTTGTCACATAGTCACCTATATCCCTCTTCATACTGTGCCACCAATATCAAGCTTCAGATCATGATACATCTTGGTACTTCACAGGTGCATAGCATATACACCGTGTGTGTCTCTTTTAGAATCTCGGCTTTCAATTCCCCATCATCCGGTACACAGTCTTCCTTTGTAGCATGAGACACCCATCTGCTTTCACCCCATAGTCAATTGCTTTTCCCTCTGAGATCTTGCTCATAATAGCCATTAACTTTTCATCTGCCTTTTGCCCATCTAAAATCTGCTGTAGCAGGTTTGGCCTCACTTGTAACTCAGCCAAAATAGCTCCATCTCGAATCAAGGATAGACGGGCATTCAATGATCTCAAAGCTGTGATGGATTTTCTGCTCAAAGCATCAGCAACTACATTTACCTTCCCAGGGTGGTAGTCAATTACACAATCATAGTCCTTCAGGAACTCAATCCATCGCCTCTGTCTAAGGTTGAGCTCCTTCTGGGTTGGCAAATATTTTAGACTCTTGTGGTCTGTGTAAATGTAGCACTTTTCACCATACAAGTAATGCCTCCATATCTTCAGTGCGAAGATAATTGCTGCAAGCTCTAGATCATGGGTAGGGTAGTTCTGTTCATGTGGCCTTAACTGCCTGGAAGCATAGGCGACCACCTTCCCCTCTTGCATCAATACACACCCTAACCCATTATGTGAGGCATCACTGTAGACCACGAAGTCCTTTCTTGACACCGGCTGTGTTAACACTGGTGCCTCTGTCAACATAGCCTTTAACTTCTCAAAACTGGTCTGACACTTGCCATTCCAGTCAAATCTGACATTCTTGTGTAACAACTTGGTCATTGGAGCAGCTATTAGGGAAAATCCCTTCACAAATCTTCTGTAATACCCAGCTAGCCCCAAGAAGCTTCTGACCTCAGTTGTATTCCTGGGAGGCTTCCATTCCATCACTGCTTCTATTTTCTTGGGATCCACCCTAATCCCATCCGCTGACACTATGTGTCCAAGGAATGCAATCTCACTCAACCAAAAGTCACACTTGGACAACTTAGCATACAGTTTCTTTTCTCTCAGGGTTTGCAGAACAATCCTCAAATGCTCATCATGTTCTTCACTGGTCTTGGAATACACCAAAATATCGTCAATAAAGACCACTACGAACCGATCTAGGCATGGATGGAAGATACGGTTCATAAGGTCCATAAATGCCGCTGGTGCATTTGTTAGGCCAAAGGGCATCACTAGGAACTCATAATGCCCATACCGGGTCCTGAATGCAGTCTTGGGCACATCTACATCCTTCACCCTCAACTGATGATACCTTGATGCGAGATCAATCTTAGAAAATACTCGCCTCTTCAACTGATCAAACAGATCATCAATTCTAGGCAACGGATATTTGTTCTTCACAGTCACTTTATTCAACTGCCGGTAGTCAATACAAAGTCTCAAAGTCCCATCCTTCTTTTTCACAAACAGCACTGGAGCTCCCCATGGTGACACACTGGGGCGTATGAACCCCTTATCAAGCAACTCTTGCAACTGAGTTTTCAACTCCCTCAATTCAGTAGGTGCCATCCTATAAGGAGCAATGGAAATAGGTCTTTGTGCAGTGTCTCAATAGCAAATTCGACTTCCCTTTCTGGTGGCAAACCAGGCAACTCTTCAGGAAATACTTCTGGGAAGTCTCTCACTGTGGGTATGTCACTCAAGTTTGGCTTAGCCTGCCTAGTATCCACCACATGTGCTAGGTAGGCTTCACAGCCTTTTCTCATCATTCTTCTTGCAACGGTGGCTGAGATGACATTGGACAAGAAATCTGTCCTTTCCCCCACAACTGTGATCTCATTACCCTATGAAGTTTTTAGAGAAATTCTCTTCAATTTGCAATCAACTATTGCCTGATGACGTGACAACCAGTCCATTCCCAAAATCACGTCAAACTCATGGAAAGGCAACTCAATCAGGTCTGCCAAGAATTCATACCCCTGAATCCTCAACGGGCAACCTTTGTATATCTTGTTCACTACCACACTGTGGCCCAATGGATTAGTGACCAGAATATCTTGGTCACTCTCCCCTACTAGTATCCCCCTTTCTACGGGTAGGTTGATGCAAATGTAGGAATGAGTGGATCCTGGATCCACCAATGCATGCACAGGTGTAGTGTAGAGGGAGAACGCACTCGATGACGTCCGGCATCTTGCTCCTCCCGAGCTCTGGGACATAATTTCTTCTGTGGTCTGCCAGGCCTCTCACTGGCTCGATGCAGAGCCTCTGTGATGGTCCAACCTCAGATTTACGCATTTTCTACCTCTCGTGGTGCAGGAGTAGGTGCATCACTTATGTTGGAGCAAAGTAGTAGTTCTGCGTGGGCGGTTCCTTAGCGATGCTCTGTTGACCCACACCTCAAGCACCGCCATTCTCCAACACTCCCCCTTGTGCCATTTCGGCGGTGTGGACACGCGAGAAGATCTGGGCTGGTCCTGAACCCCATCCTCGGAGAGCTGCCCACCGATGGTGTGGGTGACCTCTCCTAGGGGTGAATCGTGGCTGGGCCCCGAGACCGACTCGACCACGTGGTCGAGCTGAACTGCGTGCGGAGGACCCTTGAACTTCTTCCCAAATGCGGGAGCTGAACTAGACCGACTGCCCCTCTTCTCTGTCTCTCTCTTACAGTGCGCTCACTGATTCTTACTTTTTCAACCTTTATTGCCGCTTCCACTAACTTGGTAAATTCTGTGATTCCTAAGGCAGTGAGCTGGATCTTGATGCTGTCATTTAGTCCCTCTTCAAATCTCTTACACCTTTCAGCTTCATTAGGGACTATCTCCCTTCCATAGCGGCTTAATCTTACGAATTCCTTCTCATATTCGGCCACTGACAGCTGTCTCTGCCTCAGGTTAATAAATTCCCTTCTTCTCTCTTCTAGGTATACAGTACCCACATATTTCTTCTTAAACTCGGAGAGAAAGAAGTCCCAAGTTCTGACTTTGGCTGCACTTCACTGACACCGTGTCCCACCACTCATAGGCATCATCTTGCAATGAGATATGGCGGCTTCAGTTTTGCTGGAGTGCGGTGAAGTTGTTTTAGTACTCTGCTCTATTCAACCAATTCTACCGCAATGAGAGTCATCTTCTCTCTTGCCATAGAAGTCCTGACTCCAAACTTCCTTAGCCTTTCCAGTGTGATTTACTGTGGAGTGGTGGTGGTGGTGTCTTCTTGGCATTACCCCGGCCATTTGTCTAAAGAAGTCGGCCATTTGTTGAAACATGGCCTGTGGAGGCTGAGCAGGCTCTGCCTGAGCTGGCGGAGTAGGTTCTCCCCTACCCCCAGTCTCAGCTGCTACCGGTGGAGCATGACTCTCCACTTCCTCCTCAACGGCTCTCTGAGATGAAGGATCCATATCCTATTCAAAATAAGAAAGATAAACAGATCTGTGTTAGTGTCACCTCGACTCTTACAAATGCAATGCATGGTATGGACTCAATCTAGGCCCAGAAATGCCTAAACCGTGCTCTGATACCACTAAATGTGACACCCCTTACCCGTGTACAGTATACCCGAGTAAGTAATGCCACACGGTGTACCGGCACACTCTAATATACCTTAATTAATTTATATTATGTCTTTGAATATAATTTATGAAACATACTTTATTTAAGGCATTTATCGAAAATATTATTTATTTGAGGTTCCAAAAATTTTATAGAAAATCCGGCGGAGTACCGGCTAAAAATGGAGAAAACAGTTCTTCGGAACCTGTTAAAAACACTTCCAAATAATTTTCCAAACAATCCCAACTTCAATTCATCAACAAAGTCTCAACAACCTTTTCATTTCTCAAACATCCCTTTCTCAGGGTTCTCATATATAAACAACAATTAAATATTCAAATTACTTCCATACATAACCATAAATCTTTATTATTTACATGGACCTCAAAATACATTACATAAATCCCAAATACATATGAGAAAATAAAAATTTAATTACAAAATGACAAAATGACGTCTAGTGTCCTACCAATGCACTGCAGGTGACGAGGTGACACGGACACTGTGCAGAACTGCAGGATGGACTCACCCAGTCTGTGGTCTACTGGGCTCACGATCGGGATCTCCAGTACCTACGCGTGGCAAAAGCAACGCGCTAAGCAATAATGCTTAGTGGTGCAATAATAAAATAACAAGAAATAACAGAAAATAAATATGTATTGCATGTGCATGTTTTGTTTGTCATGTGTTTGTATATCCATTCATTTATTTCTTTTACTTTGCCCATTTTCCTTCATTTGGTTGCCCAAGTAACCTACACTAGACTACTGGACTAGATAACGGGTAAACTGGCACTGGGTATCTAGTACCTCGGGCCGTCACACCATCGGTCACATATGTATCTCCCGGTGTGCAACAGAACAGCTAACAAGCTGTGATAACATCAGGCACAAGGCCAAAGCTCAATACAAGGTCAGAATGGCTAAAAGCCATGAAATCACAAAATGGCATATCGCCATGTGCAGTACTGCTAACTGAACCCTATTGGCATGCCAAACTATCCAAACCAATCATGTTAGGTATACTAGGGCATTTGAAACTTTTAAATTCTTCAATTTGTGAATTTCAAATTTTCAGTGTCACTATTCATCTTATTGGTCAACAAAAATGTTGACTTTTAGAATAAAAATATGTACATTGACTTTGGCACTCCCAACATACCACATTTGGCATTCCAAACTTGTTGGCATTAAGCATTTATACAATTTTAAAGTTTAAACCAACACAAGCAGAATTTTCAGTTTTTGTGAGTCAACTTCACTGTTCCATTGGACACTGTTACTGTGAGAATTTGAAGAAATGTAAAACATGAAAGTTGTTCCTTATTTTGTCTAGTTGAATTTCCTTTTTTGAATAACTCCATTTGGAGTCTTTTAGCTCCAGATATGGTCCAAAAACCACAGCTGGCCGGATTTTCCATTCTGCAGAAATTACCATATCTACAGTGCATTAACAGTGATTGGAACCACTTTATTGGATGGGTTCTGGCCATAATTTGGGGTAGGTTCCTTCATGAAAGTTGTTTTTCTATGTCTTAACTTGTTGCTGTAAAAATTTCAGGTCAATTGACCAAATCTACAGTGAGTTATGGCCAAATGAACAGTTACTGTTCATTTGGTCAATTCTGCAGAATCAGTGCAGAGTGTCCGGATTGGGGCCAAGTTTTGGTCCTCTTGCCTTGGTCTTTTGGGCATGGTTTCTTCAGCAAAAATGTGCCATTATAAGCCTAGTTTCATGTCCAATTGGCCAAACACCAATTGGACTAACACAGCCAAAGTTATGGCTGTGTAATTGGACTGAAATCTCAGTCCATTGCTGCTGTCCCTAGGGCAGATTTCACCTTCACTTTACCATACTATTTTTCAGTTCTAATTATGGTCAACTTACCTAAAATGGTCACTAATTGACCATTAAAATGCTCTCTAATAATTTCCTAAACCAAGTTTACATTTTGCTCACAAAACCGTAATTCAAATTCATGTTTTATACAAGTTATCTTAGTTAACTTTTAATCCATTATTCTTGTGTTTATAACCTTCCAACATAGCTCTAGTTCACTTCAAGCTCATAAAAACACTCCTCCTATTCCATAGCTAGGGCAGCCGAAATTCACAAGCTCTTACACATAGGTTTTGTTCATTTAAATCACAATTCTTACTAGTTTCAAGTCCCAAACCATGAAAATAAAGAGTTTTCAAGATATAGATGCACTAACCTCAAGTGGCAGAATTTTCCAAGCCCCTAAACCTCACTTTCTTTCTCCTTCTTGGCTGCCAAAAGGTTTAGCAAGGTGCTAGGGCAATTTTTAGTGGAAGGTCTCTAGGGTTTTAAGGTGAAATGAAGAGGGAATTTAAGGTTTGGATTGAAAATCAATGGAGGGAGTAGTAGAAGAAATTTGGCTGGTTGGGGTTCAAAGGAAGAAGATGACATTTTTCTTTTAATTTCAGCCTCTTTAGTTTGTTTTAAGTGTCTTTGTTGAATGGTGATTGGTGGACCATTTTTAAATGACCTAATTATGATGTCACAATTCCCATTTACTTACTTTTCTTCTTACTTTTGTTTTCTTATTTTCATTTCTCATTTTTAATAAATTTTTCATCAACATTAATTCATATTTTATGTCATATTAATTATTTACTCAACTGGACAGGTCGGACAAAAATCACCTCTGAAGCGAAATGACCAAAATGCCCTCCGCTTGGCTTAACGGGTCAAAATTGTCTGTACCGATTGAAATATTTTTCTAGGTATTTTCTTGGCATTCTAATGCCATAGGAACCTCAATGACCCTTCTCCGGAGTCCCAAAAATTATTTTATGAATTTTTTTCCCGGGTCTAGGGCTCCTCGTTGCGAACCGCAACTTCCCTCGATTACCCCTCGCTTGGGCACCGGCTCGTTTTACTTGGTTGTATTTTATTTCTAAAATTTTTACTAAGTGTTTCTTATTAATATTTGAGTTAATTATGGTCCCTCTCTTAAGTTTAATTATTTTTCCGGACGTTCTAGCTGTCCGGACCGACACCGTCACCGAATAAGAGAATGTACGGAATGATTACCGGAGGGTGTTACAACTCTTCCTCTAAATTAAATTTCGTCCTCGAAATTTACCTGATGCAAACAGTTGAGGGAACTGTTGCCTCATCGTCTCTTCACTTTCCCAAGTTGCCTCCTCGGTGTTGTGGTGCCTCCAAAGCACTTTCACTAGTGGAATCTGCTTGTTCCTCAACTCTTTTACTTCCCGAGCTAGGATTCGTAGAGGTTCTTCTTCATATGTCAAATCCGATTGTATTTCAATTTCTTCTCCGAGATGACATGTGAAGGGTCCAGCGGTATCTTCTGAGCATGGGAATGTGAAACACATTGTGAATCTTGTCCAGCTCTGGTGGTAAAGCTAGCCTATAGGCCACTGGACCCACACGTTCGATGATTTCATATGGGCCAATGAACCTAGGGCTTAACTTACCTTTTCTTCCAAACCTCAGTACTTTCTTCCACGGTGACACCTTGAGGAACACCTTGTCGCCAACCACATATTCTATTTCTTTTCTCTTGGTCGGCATAAGACTTACATGCATGCGAGGCAACCTTTAAGTTGGCTTTGATTGATTTTACCTTCTCCTCACTGCTTTCACGTGTCAGCCCTACCGATTTGTCTACGCCCAATTCAGTCCAAAGACACTGGAGTTCTACATTTTCTCCCATACAGTGCTTCATATGGGGCCATTTGGATGCTAGCTTGGTAGCTATTGTTGTATGCAAATTCTGCCAGTGGGAGGTATCTATTCCAACTTCCCTCAAACTCAATGACACAACTCCTCAGCATATCCTCAAGGACCTGACAAGTATTTCACGCTATTGTTATCATTTCAATTCAATATTTGTATCAATTTCATTGGTTTCAATTGTTTACCTGGATTACTCTTTCTGATTGCCCATCTGTCTGAGGATGGAAAGCTGTGCTGAAATGGAGTTGTGTACCCCAGGACTCATGAAACTTCTTCTATAATCTTGATGTAAACATTGTGTCTCGATCAGATATGATGGAAAGTGGAATTCAATGCAGTCTAACTATCTCACTGATATAAAATTCTGCTAACTTTTCAAGAGATTAGTCAGTCATAACTGGTAGAAAGTGTGCTGACTTGGTCAATCTATCCACTATTACCCATGCTGCATCATGTTTCTTCCGGGTGAGAGGTAGACCACTTACAAAATCCATGGTGACCCGATCCCATTTCCATTCAGGTATGCGTATAGGCTGTAGCAAACCTGATGGAACTTGATGTTCTGCCTTGACTTGTTGACATGTCAAGCATTTTGTCACATAGTCACCTATATCCCTCTTCATACCAGGCCACCAATACTGAAGCTTCAGATCATGATACATCTTGGTACTTCCTGGAAGCATAGCATATACACCGTGTGTGTCTCTTTTAGAATCTCGGCTTTCAATTCCCCATCATCCGGTACACACAGTCTTCCTTTGTAGTACAGACACCCATCCGCTTTCACCCCATAGTCGGTTGCTTTTCCTCCGAGATCTTGCTCATAATAGCCATTAACTTTTCATCCGCTTTGCCCATCTAAAATCTGTCAGCGTGTTTGGCCTCACTTGTAACTCGGCCAAAATAGCTCCATCTCGAATCAAGGATAGACGGCATTCAATGATCTCAAAGTCGTGATGGATTTTCTCGCTCAAAGCATCAAGAACTACATTTACCTTCCTGTGGTGGTAGTCAATTACACAATCATAGTCCTTCAGAACTCAATCCATCGCCTCTCTAAGGTTGAGCTCCTTCTGGGTTGGCAAATATTTTAGACTCTTGTGGTCTGTGTAAATGTAGCACTTTTCACCATACAAGTAATGCCTCCATATCTTCAGTGCGAAGATAATTGCTGCAAGCTCTAGATCATGGGTAGGGTAGTTCTGTTCATGTGGCCTTAACTGCCTGGAAGCATAGGCGACCACCTTCCCCTCTTGCATCAATACACACCCTAACCCATTATGTGAGGCATCACTGTAGACCACGAAGTCCTTTCTTGACACCGGCTGTGTTAACACTGGTGCCTCTGTCAACATAGCCTTTAACTTCTCAAAACTGGTCTGACACTTGCCATTCCAGTCCGTCGACATTCTTGTGTAACAACTTGGTCATTGGAGCAGCTATTAGGGAAAATCCCTTCACAAATCTTCTGTAATACCCAGCTAGCCCCAAGAAGCTTCTGACCTCAGTTGTATTCCTGGGAGGCTTCCATTCCATCACTGCTTCTATTTTCTTGGGATCCACCCTAATCCCATCCGCTGACACTATGTGTCCAAGGAATGCAATCTCACTCAACCAAAAGTCACACTTGGACAACTTAGCATACAGTTTCTTTTCGCTTGGGCACCGGCTCGTTTTACTTGGTTGTATTTTATTTCTAAAATTTTTACTAAGTGTTTCTTATTAATATTTGAGTTAATTATGGTCCCTCTCTTAAGTTTAATTATTTTTCCGGACGTTCTAGCTGTCCGGACCGACACCGGTCACCGGAACAGTAGAATGTACGGAATGATTACCGGGAGGGTGTTACAGAAACTATGAGGAATACCTTATCACCCACTGCATATTCAATATCTCTTCTCTTCAGATCAATATAGGACTTCTGATGGTCTGATGTAGCCTTGAGTCGATCTATGATCAATCTGATCTTTTCATCTATCTGCTGAACTATTTCTAGGCCAATCATCTTTCTTTCACCTGCTTCATCCCAATATAGGGGAGTTCTGCACTTTCTGCCATATAAAGCTTCATATGGAGGCATCCCATTGCTTGATTGGTAGCTGTTGTTATAAGCAAACTCAATCAAAGGCAAGTGTGTATCCCAACTACCTTCAAATTCTATCACACAAGCTCATAGCATATCCTCCAAGATTTGAATTACCCTCTTAGACTGGCCATCTATCTGTGGGTGGAATGTCATGCTAAAGTTCAATTTAGTTCCTAGGGCTCTCTGAAGACTACCCCAGAATCTAGAAGTGAACCTAGGATCTCTATCTGATACAATCGATACTGGCACTCCATGCAATCTTATAATCTCATCTTTGTACAATCTGGCCAATCTTTCCAGGCTATAGTCCACCCAGACTGACAAAAAGTGAATAGACTTGGTCAGTCTGTCAACTATAACCCATACTGAATCATGACTATTCTATGTCCTCGGAAGTCCCATCACAAAATCCATAGTTATCTATTTCCATTTCCACTCTGGTACTGGCAATGGATGTAACAAACCAAGTGGTACTTGATATTCTACCTTCACTTGCTAACAAGTTAAGCATTTGGAGATAAAATCAGCTAAATCCCTTTTGATACCCATCCACCAGTAATGCTCTTTCAGCCCTCTGTACATTTTAGTTCCACCAGGGTGCATAGCAAAAGGAGACTCATGTGCTTCCTTCATAATGATCTGTCTCAATTCCACATCATTAGGAATGCACATTCTACCCTGATGCAGCAATAAACCATCATCTCTCATAGAGAATTCAGGTTTCTTGCCCTGCTGGACTTCTTTCAGTAGCTTTTGATATTTTTCATCACTCTGAGCAGCCATTCTAATCTGATCAATCAACACTGGCTGTATATGCCATGAAACTATTGTCTGTCCCTCATCATCAATCTCCAAACTGGCATACTGTGCTTTCAACTCATGTACCATGGATAAAGGAGAAACTCTGAGACTTGCCATAGTCTTGCTACTTAAGGCATTAGCCACCACATTTGCTTTCCCTGGCTGATAGTCTATTAAGCAATCATAGTCTTTAATCAATTCTAACCATCTACTCTGTTTCAAGTTCAATTCTTTTTGAGTGCCCAAATACTTCAAGCTCTTGTGGTCTGTGTAAATGTAGCATTTCTCCCCATACAAGTAGTGTCTCCAGATCTTTAGAGCAAAAACAATAGCTGCAAGCTCCAAATCATGTGTCTGATAGTTTCTCTCATGCGGTTTCAGTTGGCGTGATGCATAAGCAATCACATTCCGATCTTGCATCAGTACACAGCCTAACCCATTATGAGAAACATCACTATAAACTATGTATTCTTTACCCGGTGTAGGTAAAGTAAGGACTGGAGCTTCAGTCAAACACCTCTTCAACTCATCAAAACTCTACTGGCATTTATCCGTCCACTAAAACTTCACATCTTTTTGAAGCAGCTTGGTCAGTGGAAAAGCCAACATGGAAAACCCTTTCACAAATCGTCGATAGTATCCAGCTAAACCCAGAAAACTGCGAATTTCTGTGATATTACTAGGTGGCTTCCAATTAAGTATAGCTTCTACCTTACTAGAATCTACCTTGATCCCCTCAGCTAACACAATATGTCCCAAGAAAGAGATTTCTTTCAGCCAAAATTTACATTTTGACAATTTGGTGTATAGTTGTTTCTCTCTTAAGGTTTATAGTATAATCCGCAGATGTCTATCGTGCTCCTCTGCATTCCTTGAGTATATTAAAATATCACTAATAAACACCACCACAAACTGGTCGAGATATGGTCTGAAGATAGTGTTCATCAGATCCATAAAAGCAGCTGGAGCATTAGTTAACCTGAATGGCATTACCAAAAACTGATAGTGGCTATATCGAGTTCTGAAAGCAGTTTTTGGAATACTCTACTCTTACACTTTCAACTGATAATAACCAGATCGCAAATCAATTTTGGAGAACACAGCTACACCCTTCAACTGATCAAATAGATTATCAAAGCGAGGCAATGGATATATGTTCTTTATTGTCACCTTATTCAAATGCCGGTAGTCAATACATAAGCGGAGAGTGCCCTCTTTCTTCTTAACAAACAATACTAGTGCTCCCCAAGGTGACACACTAGGGTGGATGAAGCCCTTTTTAAGTAGTTCTTGCAACTGTACCTTCAACTCCTTCAATTCTGCTCGTGCCATTCCATTTGGTGTTATGGAGATTGGATCCACACCAGGCATAACATTAATCTTAACTACACTTCTCTTTCTGGAGGTAACCTTAGCAATTCATCAGGAAACACATCTGGAAAGTCATATACTATAGGAATGTCTCCCCAGTTGGGTGTCTACCACATGTGCTAAGTATGCTTCACACCCCTTTCTGATCATTTTTCTGGCTAGTGCAGCCGAAATGATGTTTGATGGCAATAGCTATAACAACTCTCACCTGGCTACAGTGTAACTGAGCGAGGTGTGTTACATTCAGTGCTGGAGCACCCTAACTTATCTTACTTTATTTCTTTAAAAATTTTGTTCTCGTTATATTTAATATCGATTATTTTTCAACGGAGAAACTAACGTAGTTTTCTCTATTTTATTATCATTTGACATGTTTTTACTATTCACCTGTTTGAAAATTTCAATAATATTTTAAAATAAAAATCTCATCCACACTAATCATAATCATCTAATCAATTCAAATATTCTCTATATAATTCAATTTCACATTCATTTCCATACTTTATCATTCATGCTCATCATATTCACCTCACATTCAATTCTTAAAATTCACATACTCAATTCATAAGTAAACATTCTCAAATTACATAAGCAAAATTTTCAAATTTCCTTAAGTTACATAATTTACAAAATAATTACATAATTTTATAATTTACATGATCTACAAATTAATTACAGTTCCATAATCTATATTTCAACATACAATTCATAGTTTACATTACAAATAATAACTAATTATAATGTACAAAATACATAATATGATCTATATGGGCCCTATCTACATGCATTGCTAAGGAGGTGACAACCTTGAACGTTCTACAGATCAGACTCCAAAATCTCTATTTAGTATTCGTTGGGCTTTAATTTCAGTACCTGCGCAAGGAAACAAATCCATCGCGTTAAGCATTGCTGCTTAGTGGTGCAATAATATAACAAGAAATAATGTATACAAATAAAAATAATTGGAGCATATTTTCTATACTAAAAAATTTTACTGGGTTCATATGTAATTTGCCATACAGTACATTTTTTATCATTTATGTTGCTCTCTAAAATCTCTTTTGTTATAAGTTTACAATAATCATTTATATAATATACAAATAAATCTAAATATTTAGTTTATGTTTATTTTATTATGGAGGATGCATTTCTAATAATTACTTACGTTATACTTATTTTGCTAGTCTTTCATTTACTCTTTTAATATTTTCTATGTATTGTGGATCATTTAGTAATAATTAAATTCTTAATACTAGTTTAATATCTTTCGGATTTTTCACACTAATTTATTTAGTTTTTAATATTTTTAACTTATTTCAATAAATTTTTTTTTCTCTGCCCAGGTAACTTATGACAGGCTGACTAAACTGGATAACGGGTCGTTGGCACTGGACACCGCGGTGCCTCAGGCCGTCATACCATGGGACATAGAACGTCAACCACGTATGCAGTTAGTATGGCTAAAAAGCCATGATAACACATAATCGAGCATAAAAGCCATGAATGTTGGCATAAAGCCATAAATGTGGGCATAAAGCCTTTCACAGTACTGCTAAAACAATACCCTATTGGCATGCCAATCTATCCAATTTGACACACGTGTCTAGGTAATACATGGGCACATAGTACCATTAAGAGTTTATATGTTTCATCATTTCATTATATTTTTTGTTTATATTTTTATAGCATTCTAATTTTGTTTATAATGGAAACATAATTTTCAAATTCACATTTCTAGGTAATTTATACATTCATTGTAAATTCATACTAATTGCAATTCACATTCATTTAATCATATGTACCATTCACATTCAAAACATCTTTCCTTTCTCTCTTGATGGGAATCTAAATCCCAAATGACACTTTTATCACATTTATTCATTCAACAATCTATTCATGTAAAGTATATTTCATACTTCAAGTTGTATTGCTAATATATTATGAACTCCATTGGTGTTGGGAGTATAAGTCTCAACAATCCATCTAGGTTAATTTCATTTCATATTCAAGTGGTATCACTCATGTTTTGTTAGACTTACTAGTAATGGGAATACAAATCTTAACTATATATTCACATAACTTAAATGTTCATTAAGTCATTTAGGTAAATTACTATTTCTATTCCAAGTAATCCATGAACATTTCATGGATTCCAAAATTCATACATTAATTTCCTCTACCAATTTAGCTCTTACACTTTGTGTCTTTGTATTACTATTCACTCAAATTGTTGACTTTTTAATACATAATAAATTTATTGAACCTCAGTTCTCCATGATACCATATTTTTCATTTTATTTTTGTTGGTATTGATTTCCAATACCATTTCAAAGCTTATCTTATGTTATTCAAAATTTTCAGATTTCATACCCTAGGTTTAGTGTTTCATTGGTCATTTGTACAGTAGGAATTTGACAAAATTGTCTTCATAAAAGTTGTCCCTTATTGTGTCTAATTACATTTCATTTTTTGAATTACTCCATTTGGAGTTTTGTAGCTTAAGTTATGGTCATTTTACCATAACTGGCTGGATTGACCTGTACCTAGAATTTCTGGGCAATTTGGTTCTGCCAGATTTGGTGACCTAAGTTTGGTTTGCAATTTGACTTAGTTATGGTCAGAATTTGAATTTGTGTTCCTATAAAAGTTGTAGAGCTATGTCTCAGCTTTGTACTGGTAAAAATTCAGGTCAATTGGACCTTTCTACACTAATTTATGACCAAATGAATGAATACTATTCATTTGGTCATTTTGCCCAGGCAGAATGTAAGTTACCTGGATTTGGTCAATTTTTAAGGTATCCTAAGTTTAGTTTCTGGATAGGTTTCCTTCATCAAAGTTGTGCCATTATGTGTCTAATTTCATTTCCAATTGGCCTTGCACCAATTGAACCTACAGAACTCAAGTTACAGCTGCCCAAACATGCTAGACTCACATCCTGACCTGCAGTGCACACTAGACAGCATACATAACCTCAATTCCAAAGCCATAATTCACTTTATTTCCTTATCATATACAGCCAAATGGTCACTAATTAACCATTAGAACTTCCATTCACCAACACATAAGCAAACCCTAGGTTTGCTCCAAACCCTAACTCCAAAATTCCAATTTACTCAAACATCATGCTATCAAATGTTCTAATCATCAATTTCATGTTCAATTGCATCAATTCACAGCTATAATTCACTTGAATCATTGAAACTCTAAAGTACCCTAAGCTTCCAAAATTGAAGATTTTTCATACTTACATAATTTATTTTCTTTCTTCCAAAACTAACACTCAATTCATAATCTACACAAGGTAAACTCATGGATTTATGGAAGAAGTAGCATTAAACTCGACTTAGCCAATTCCCAAGACTTGAAAACTCTAATTTTTCTCTTCCTTTTTGCTGTCCAAGTCTTGCTCTAGGTGTGAGGAGAAGTTTTTATGAAGGGAAGCTAGGGTTTTGAGGTGTTTTTGGGGGTAGAACATAAGCTTGAAGTGTGCTCCAATGGAGGTTTCTCTCTTCTCTCTTTCTCTTTTTTCTTTGGTGCGGGACTAGGAAGAAGAAGGCTGCTGGAATTGTTTCATTTTTATCTCATTTTTATCCCTTTTAATTTTCTTGTCAAATAGTGATTGGGTGGAGAGTGTTTAATGACATCATATGGTGTCATAATTCCTAATTTCTTTCATTTTTCTTTCCTTTTCTTTTCTACTCATTTCCAATTCAATTTTTAGCAATATTTATTCATATTTTAGATCATAATAATTATTTACTTAACTGGACAAGTCGGCCAAAAATCATCTCTGAAGATGAAATGACCAAAATGCCCTCTTTTAGCTTATTTAGCCAAAATCATCTGTACCGATCGAAAAAATTTTCTAAACCTTTTCTTAGCATTATAATGCCATAGAAATCTCAATGAATCTTCTCTGGAGTCGTAAAAATTATTTCATGAATTTTCTCTCGGGTTTAGGGCTTCTAGTTGCGAAGACCGCAACTTCCCACTGGGTTACCCATCGCTAGGGCACCGGCTCATTTAACTTGGTTGTATTTTATTTCTAAAATTTTTTCTAAATTTTTCTTATTAATATTTGAGTTATTTATGACTCCTCACTCTAGTCTAAATATTTTTCTAAATGTTCTAACTATCCGGACCGGCACCGTCACCGGAACTGTAGAATGTATGGAATTACTACAGTGAGGGTGTTACAATAGCTGCCTCTCCCTGTGTATTACCACATCACTGTACTGAGGGAGACTAAAAGTGACTGTGTTCAGTCTACAGTCAATCATGGCGTGATGCCTGGCTAACCAATCTACGCCCAAGATGATATCATAATCTCTGAAGGGTATTCACAATGAGATCAGACAGAAAAGTATGTCATCACCAAAGGACAATCCCTATACATTCTATTGACCCTGACCTCTTGTCCTAGTGGACTTGTTACTAGCACCTCAAAGTCCATTTTCGTACACAGAACAACAATGCATTCAATGATGTTAGCACTCACATAGGAGTGGGTAGAACCCAGATCAAATAATACAAACACATCTTGATTAAAAGTTGAGAAAGTACCAGCCACAATATTAGATGTCTCAACCTCTTCCCTCTGTCTCATTGTGTAGACTCTAGCTGAAGCACTGCCTTGCTCTAACTGATTTACTGTGCCTTGGCTGCTTGATGTACTACCTCTACCTCTGCCTCTACCTCTGCTAGGTGGTTGTGAGCCTCTGGTGACAGGATTCTGAACTGACCCTTCTACAGTAGTAGGAGGTGGCCAAACTCTACGGGCATTGGTGCAGTCTTTGGCAAAGTGTCTTGTGCCTCCATAGTTATAACAGGCTCCTGTGGCCTTGTAGCATACCCTACCATGATTTCTACCATAAGTTTCACATTGACGAGGAGGGTAGGAACTTTTGGTAGTTTGCTGACCAGATAGAGGAGGTTTCTATCCCGAAAATCTTCCCTTACCAAACTTGTTACCACCCCTGCTGTGTCCCTCAAAGTTCTTTCTGTTCCCAGTAGGACCACTGGAACTCTGATCTACTGACTTCCCCTCTTTCTCTTTTTCTGTCTTCTCTGATTTCTTTTTCTCTGGGGCCGCTTCTAACTCAATTTTTTTTAATCCAAGTGCTTGAGAAATGAGCTCAGGGAAGTTATTATGTTTGAATCCGACCACTTGTAGTTTGAGACTAGGTTTCAAGCCTGTTTCAAACCTCTTACATCTTTCTCTACTGGTAGAAAGGAGACTTCCTCCATAGTGGCTTAGGCTGGAAAACTCCCTTTCATATTCTGCCACTGATGTACTTCCCTGTTTCAGACTTAAGAACTCCTGTAGCTTTTGGTCCACATAGGCACTGGGACATATTTTTGTCTGAAGTCCCAAAGAAAATCATCCCACGTTAGCACTAGAGGTTCCACCAAACTATGGGGAATGGTTTTCCACCAGTCATATGCATCTCCCTGTAGTAGTGACACTGAATACTCAAATCTTAGTTCATCTGTACAATGCAGTTTCTTGAACACCCTATCCATTCTCTCCAACCATTGTTCTGCCTCTAGTGGATCTACTGTCCCCTTAAACTCAGTAGCCCCGTATTTAATCAGCTTGTCATACTGCCTAGCTGAAAGGCTGTGGTTGTACCATTGGTGTCTGCAGTGGGGCTTGAGTAGGCATGTTACCAGCCATCTATTAGAACATTACAGCCATCTGCTGAGCAAATTGAGCAAGGAACTGCGTTACTGAGGGGGTTGGTGTGGCTGATCCACTCACATTTTGAAGGGCTGGGGCTTCCCCTTGCACCTCAGCCTCTATTGATTGATCGACTGAACAATCCCCCTCTTCCATAGTTAATTAAAGGATATTATACCTCCTGAACAAATAACACAAGGAGATTTCCTCCCGTTAAGGCATATTTATAATGTAATGTACTGTATGTATCAAACCATGATATTAAGCAACTGTACTAGAAAGGAAAAATATTCAAATTACAAGTCAAAATAGAATTTAAAAACTAGCTCTGATACCACTAAAACATGTCACACTTTACCCCTCCATAAGGCATAACATGATTCCATAGTATACCTAATGAATTACCGAACTTCGTCTACTAATAACCCATTAAATATACTACAAGGGATTTCAAACCTTTTCTTATTTCTTTTTTCAGTGGTGAGCACTTTTGACAGGTGTTAAAAAAAATTTTAACTGAAGTGAAATCAAATAACAAATCTGAAGTATCAGTAATTTCTGTAAAAATTTCGACAAAGTGCCGTCTATATTTTGAATAAAACAGTTCTCCAAGAACCTATAAAAAAAAACACTTCCAATATATTTGTTCAATCCCAAACTCCAATATGGCTTAACACAAATCAATTTTCTCAACATTTGTCAAACTCAATTCAACATCAATTTTCAATATTTCAAAAAAAAATTAGATTACAATATGACTGAGTAGTTCAAAAGCTGAGATAAGAGAAATATATTACAACTTTAGTCTACAACTGCTCAAGACCAAGTACAATATATACGTACAATTCATATACATTACAATAAAAATTACAAAAAAGTGGTATACTCAATATACCTGGCAGAATCCCAAAAGTGTAGTACAAGTAGCCTACTCTGCTGCTCTGTTTGTCTGTCTACCTGCGATAGCAATGAAAAAGCTATCGCTGAGCCAATGTCTCAGTGGTGCACAACATTATGAAAATCCAATTTAAAACTATAAACCATAAATCATATAAACTGTGGATACTTAAAATCATAGTTAAATTCAAAAGACAGAGAATGTCATAAAGAATTAAATTCCATTTCACAATGTCTCAATGAATATCAATAAACCACACACACAGCTTAATCATGATTCCAATATCCAATTCGTCCCAAAAGCCAATGGCTAATGAGGAATAACATAGCTAGCTAGCAATTATATGAGTACTTATCCTATTCGTCCTCAACTGTTACACAACTCTCAGCCAGAGAGGGAATTCAAAGCCAATTCATCCCACTTGACAAGCTAGTGAGGAATTCAATCAAATAGACATGATAGTTGTGGTTCAAACTATTTACAGTATTTTTCAAGCAATAAGTATCTATCAAATATCATTCAAACAAAATTTTCACAATTTAAGCAATAACGTACAAATTGTCATAATTTATTTCAATTGAAAATTTAAAAGAAATAACTGTTATGCACAAACCTTTGATGAATAGCCTCTTGGCCTTAACTCAGTGGTTCTTTCTCCTTCTCTGAGTCTTTGCTAACTGAAACTCACAATTTGAAGTGTTTTAGTAGTCTTTTAAATTCTTTCTAATAATAAAGTTCAATAATTAAATTTATTTAATACTATTGCTTTCATTAATCAACCTATAATGTTGACCTTTGATGCACTCTAGGTGAATTAATTTTAATGTTACCAATATGTCACATTTATAGTCCTTTAGTGTTGGTATATGTTACCAATTTCATTTTCAAGTGTATTGCATTTTACTGCAATTTATCGAATTTCGGTATGCTGTTTTGACCTAGCCAGATGACCTAGTTCTCTTAGTTTTTGGGTTCTGGTCAAAATTACAAACTTGTAGGACTATGTCTTATTGAACTTTTGCCACAAATTTTAGGTCATTTGGAGTTTACTAGACCAAGTTATGGTCATTTTACCAATGTTGGACAGGCTGCACTAAAATGGCAAACTTAGGTCATTTTTAGGTCATTTCCAATTCTGGTAGTTTTTATACCTAAACTTGTACAAGTATTTTGACTTGCTTATGGTAATTTCTGGTTTTTGTGATCTCTACAAAAGATGTATTCCTATGTCTAAGCTTTCCAACGATATAAATTTCAGGTCATTTGAACCTGTTTTGAGTGAGTTATGGCCAAAAGACTGACTGCTGTTCAAATGGTCAATTTTTAGGTTTGAAATGTTACCAATCCGGATTTGATCAATTTTCATGTTACTTTTTGGATAGAATTTAGGTTTGTTTTTTTTCATGAAAGTTGGCACATTTTGTGCCTAGTTTCACCTCCAATTAGCCTCTTACCTATTGGAGCCATACAATTCCATTTATAGCTTAAAACACATACTGCCCTTAACACATTTTTGAAGCATCAACCAATCACACGTTCAACTAACTATACTTGTCACACCCTACCCCTCTGTAAGGCATAACATGATCCCGTAGTATACCTAATGAATTACTAACTTCGTCTACTGATAACCCATTAAATACACTACAAGGGATTTTAAAACTTTTCTTACTTCTTTTTACAGTGGTGAGCACTATTCACAGGTGTTAAAAACCTTTGTGAACTGAAGTGAAACAGCTAACTCATTTGGACTATTAGTAATTTCTGTAAAAATTTTGGCAGAGTGCTATCTGTATTTTGGATAAAACAGTTCTTCAGAAAACCTGTAAAAAGCACTTCAAATATATTTCTCAATCTCAAACTCCAACATAATTCAACACAATATGTTTTTCAACTCAAACCCACAATAATTTTTCAAAGACTGAGATAAAAGAAATACAGTACAAATTTTACAAGTCAAAATAACTCATAATTTACTTTACAACTTCAATGTACAATTTTAATTTACAACTGCTCAAAACCAAGAACAATATATACATGTAGTGAACATACATTACAGTACAAAATGCAAAATGTGGTATACTCAATATACCCGATGATTCTCTCGCTAGCAGCCTTGTCTGCTGCCCTGTCCATCTGTCTACCTGTGACAGCAATGGAAAGCTATCGCTGAGACAATGTCTCAGTGGTGCACAACATTAACCAAGTACAACTTTAAATCACAATTCATAAATCATATAAATGATGGATACATAAAATCATAGTTAAATTCGAGACAACGAATGTCATAAGGAATTTAACACAATATCACAATAAATCTCAGTAATCAAAACGTAGTTAAATTCAAAAGACAGTGAATGTCAATAAGAATTTAAACTCCATTTCACAATATCACAATAAATCTCAATAAGTCAAAACATGGTTAAATTCAAAAGACAGTGAATGTCAATAAGAATTTAAACTCCATTTCACAAATTATCAAAGCTCATAATAACACAATTTAGTTAAATAATTTAAGAATACAGTGTTGCCAATTCATTCACAACTTAAGCCATGACACAAAATTTCCGATCAATGCTGCATTGTACACCACGAGAAAGCAATCACAACCCCACTAATCGAAATCAATGAGGAAGGGAGCTAGCTATATAATGAGTACTCATCCGATCACCTCAATTGGTAAACCAGAGAGGGAGAAAAATAAACGATCACGACTCCATAAATGGAGAAGAAAAATAAACGATCACAACCCCACAAATGGAGAAGGAATGATATGATACTGTCATGCTAAGTGTGAACACAAAATCAATTCCAAACATTTTATTCAAATGATTAGTGTGAATCCAATAAATTTCCAAAGTCATAATTTCATTCACAAAATGGCAACACAATTCATAATTAACTTCAATTTTCACAAATCACACTAAATCAATTTTTCCATAGTTTTAAACCATTTACAATGCTTTTCAAGCAATAAGTATCCATCAATATCATTCAAACAATTTTTCACAATTTCAAACTATTTACAATGATTTTCAAGAAATAAGTATCCATTTAAACACATTTCCATAATTGAAAACAATAATATTCCAATAGTCATAATTTATTTCAATTGAAAATTTCAAAAGAAATAACTGTTATGGAAAAACCTCTGATAACTGTCTCCTGGTCTTGACTCAGTGTTTCCTTCCCTTTTCCTGAGTCTTTGCTAACTGAGAAACACAATTTGAAGTGTTTCAGTACTTAATTAAACTGTCTCTAACGATAATGCTTGATAATTAATTCACTGAATTCTAATATTTGTTTAGTCAACCTAATATGTCGACCCTCAATGCATTCTAGGTAAATTAGGTTTTAATATTATTAATATGTCACATTCGATAGTATTTTAGGGTTGGTACATGTTATCAAGTTCATTTCCATGTATACTACATTTTCTTGCAATTTGCTGGATTCCGGGATACTAGTTTGACCTAGCCGGACGACCTAGTTCCCTCGATTTTCGGGTTTCGGTCAAAACTACAAACTTGTAGATCCATGTCTTATTGCACGCGGGGAAAAATTTCAGGTCATTCTGAGTTATGTAGACCAAGTTATGGTCATTTTACTATTGCTGGTCAAAATGCATCAAAATTGGTCACTTTAGGTCACTTTAAGTCATTTTAGGTTCGGCCAGTTTTTGGACCTGAACTTGTGAAAGCTGTTTGACTTTCTTATGTTCATTTCTGGGCTTTGGTGTCTTCATAAGACTTGTAGATATGGGTCTTAACTATTCATGGTCAAAATTTCAGGTCAATTGGACCTGTTTTGAGTGAGTTATGGCCCAAACACTAGCTACTGCCCAAATGGTCAGTTTTCAGGCCTTATTTGCACTTAATCCGGATTTGGTCATTTTTCAAGCTACCTTGCAAGCAGAATTTTGGTATGCTTTCTTCATGAAAGTTGGAAAATTTTGTGCCTAGTTTCACCTCCAATTGATCTCATACCAATTGGAGCCACACACTTAAAGTTATAGGCCTAAAACACAAATTGCCTTATTGCATTTCTTTCATACACATCAAGGATCACTCCTAACACTTACCAAACTCAATATTCAAGTCAATTCTGGTTGTATCATGACCTAAACATAATTCACAACACATTATAGGTCATTTTGGCAGCTTACAATTACATTCAAAATACACCATAAAGTGTAGAATTTGTCCAACTCAATTTACAATAATTCAATCACCAATCCATGCTCATTTACATGTCCAACTTCACACCATCATACATGCACTCAAACTGCCATAACCACTATCACAATTCAACACCATTATTTCATAAACCAAGCATGAATTTTAGCATTCCTCAAGCGTTAACAAACTGCCACAATGGTACATTTACATTCTATTAATTTCCAAGCTTTAAATTTTATTTCACATTTACATATACTAAGTATATATCACCCAACAATTTCCTACACAATATACATTTAATCAATCATTTAATTCACCATTTACAAGCACAAACAAACTCCCTCAAGGTGTTTCCATGGCTGCCAAAAGTACACTTCTCCATTTAAACATCAAACCTCAAAAATTTCTCCATAATTCAACTTACCCAAAGCTCAACACAAGGATTAGTGAAAGAAATTGGAATGATTAAGCACTAACCTCAACTTGGGCTTGATTAAACTTCACAAAAACTCCTTTTTCTTGCTTCCTACATGCTGCCCATTATGTGTAGAACAAGTTTAATGAAGGACCATTGGAGAAATTGTGGCTTGATCATTAGGAGTGGAGCTTGCATGCAAGGTGTGGCCATGGTGGACAATGGAGAGAAAATTCAATTCAGCAAAAATCAAGAATGAGGAAGATGAAGGTGAAAGTGGGCAAAATTTTGGCATTTTATAGTCCCACTTAGTGGTCCACTAATTGTCCATTAAGTATAATTAATATTATAATAATCAAATCTTATTAACATTTCAATTAATCCCCCATAAGTCCTCTAATTACATTACTTGTAAAATTTCTTATTTCCATGGCATTTTAAAAAATTTAATACCACTTATTTTTATTGGATATTTAGGTCAAAATCCAACTCAGAGTGTCAATTGATCAAAATACCCCTGTTCTGGTTGCATTCCTGATTTTTCGGTAACACCGGGTTTTGTCCATTTTTCGATTTCTTACTTTTCTTTGTACTAATTAATTAATTTTTCTTTGATATTTCTAATAGTATTTATACTTCAATTGATGTCTCTATAAGTCTTAAAAATGTTTTCTAGGGTTCCCCGCAGTCCAGGGCTAGTCAACGGTCCACGCCGTGACTTCCCGGTGCGGTCACCCATCGCTAGGGTTCTCGGCTCGCTTAACTTGGTTGCATTTCTTTACTATTATTTTTCCTTTGTTTTTCTTGTATTTTCTTTTCTTGTATTTTATTATTTTATGTCTCCTCACTCATATCGAAGTGTAGTTCTAGGCATTCTAGCTGTCTAGACAACACTAGTCATAGGAACAGTAGAACGCACTACCGAACTTAGGGGTGTTACAATTTTCCCCCCTTAAAATAAATTTCTTCCACGAAATTTTACCCAATAGCCATCTTGCAATAGTCATACGTTTATTTTTTTCCTTTCTATACGATCGTATAATCTTCTTTTCCTCAAATTTGTATAAGACTTTTAACAATCTAATACAACGCTTAATTTGTTTGTATAACACCAATCTCCTCTTACTATTGTGCTGTCTAATATTTCGGTTCACGTTCCTTCTTGAATGACCCTTGAGGTCATGTTAGAATCATTCATCTAGTCATTGGTCCTCTGACCATTCTAGTCCATAGTCTTCCTCACATTCGTAGCACTTCTTTGTTATATCTGAACCAACTGTTCGAATTTTTACTTCCATAACTCTTTTTATCTGTCAATATTCTATAACTTACTTCCTTTTATACTGAACTATAACCTTTCGATATTCTAACTTTTGAGTTTTAGATCCCTAAGTAGGATTTTCAAACTTATTTCTAACAATTAAATTCTATCCTGGCATAACTATACCAAAACAGATGCCGTTGGCAACTATTCTCATCTAGGTGTACTGTCGGGTAGTACGTAGCTCTACACAATAATCTCAAGTTAGTACTGTAATCTGCAGCTTATAGTATAAACATCAAGAATATTGCATAGTTACTACGATACATTTCAATAAATCAAACTTTCCTATCTTTTATCCTTTTCGAATTCACTGATATCCGAACTTATTCTGATTACAATATCCATTAGCAATTACTAACAGTAACATCCTTGCCCTCATCTAGAGCAATTCCATTACTGCATCTTACTTTTACGTCCTCTTGCCTTACATTAAGTAGGCTCGCCAATTAGCTTTATAATTTATGGTGTGTCGGAAATACTTTTCGTCGATAAACTCTTCCAAAACTAATTTCACTTATTATCACAATCCTTATCTTAAAGGACTAATCACTAATGCATCAAAATTTATTCCCCTGTAAAGGAATAACAACAGAACATATAGTTCTAACACTAACATAAAAGTATGCAGACCCCAGGTCAAACAATCCATAAATGAAGAGTGCCATCCTTCTTCTTAACAAATAATACTGGCGCTCCCCATGGTGACACACTAGGGCGGATGAAGCCCTTTTCAAGTAGTTCTTGCAACTGTACCTTCAACTCCTTCAACTCTGCTGGTGCCATTCTGTATGGCGTTATGGAGATTGAATCCACACCAGGCATAACATTAATTTCAAACTGCACTTCTCTTTCCAGAGGTAATCCTGGCAATTCATCAGGAAACACATATGGAAAGTCATGTACTGTAGGGATGTCTTTCAATGCTGGACTCTCCACTTGGGCATCTACCATATGTGCCAAGTATGCTTCAAACCCCTTTCTGATCATTTTTCTGGCTAGTGCAGCCGAATGATGTTTGATGGCAATAGCTGCCTCTTCCCATGTATTACCACATCACTGTACTGGGGGAGACCAAAAGTGACTGTCTTCAATCTACAGTCAATCATGGCGTGATGCCTGGCTAACCAATCCATGCCCAAGATGATATCATAATCTCTGAAGGGCATTTCAATGAAATCAGACAGAAAAGTGTGTCCTTGGATCACCAAAGGACAATCCCTATAGATTTTATTAACCCTGACCTCCTGTCCTAGCGAACTTGTTACTAGCACCTCAAAGTCCATTTTTGTACATGGAACAACAATGTAATCAATGATGCTAGCACTCACATAAGAATGGATAGAACCCGGATCAAATAACACAAACACATCCTGATTAAAAGTTGAGAAGCTACCAGCCACAACATCAGATGTCTCGGCCTCTTCCCTCTGTCTCATTGCATAGATTCTGACTGGAGCACTGTCTTGCTCTGAATGTTTCACTGTGCCTTGGCTGCCTACTAGGCTACCTCTACCCCTGCCTCTACCTCTGCTAGGTGGTTGTGAACTTCTGGTGACAGGGCTCTGAACTAACCCTTCAGCAGTAGTAGAAGGTGGTCCAACTCTACGGACACTGGTGCAGTCCTTGGCAAAGTGTCCTATGCCTCCACAGTTATAACAGGCTCCTATGGCCTTGTAGCACACCTCACCATGATTTCTACCACAAGTTTCGCATTGGCGAGGAGGGTAGGAACTTCTAGTTGTTCGACGACTGCACCTTGGTGGTCTCTGCCTTGATGATCCACCTCTGTTATATCCCTGAGCTCGAGGCTCCTCAAATTCTTTTCTCTTCCCCAAATTACTGCTTGAGCTCTGACCCATAGGTTTCTCCCTCTTCTCCATTTCATGTTGCCCTTGTGGGAGTTGGGTCTGTACTTGGGCTTGGGCGTGATTATCGACCATTTCTTTGAAAGAAAGTGGCCATTCTTTGGGCCATTTGTGTAGTAATTTGTAGGTAAAGCTGAGTGATCGGGCCTTCGACACTTTATGGAGCTGGGGCCTCAACTTGTACCTCAGCCTCTATCGATTGATCAACTGAACGATCACCCTCTGCCATAGTCAATTCGAGGATCTTAGACCTCCCGAACAATTAACACGGAGATTTCCTCCCGTTAGTGTATATTTATAATGTAATGTACTGTATGTATCAAACAATGATATTGAGTAGTTGTACTATGAAGAAAGAATATTCAAATAACATGTGAAAACAGAATTTAAAAACTTTGCTCTGATACCACTAAAACATGTCACACCCTACCCCTCTGTAAGGCATAACATGATCCCGTAGTATACCTAATGAATTACCAACTTCGTCTACTGATAACCCATTAAATACACTACAAGAGATTTTAAAACTTTTCTTACTTCTTTTTACAATGGTGAGCACTATTCATAGGTGTTAAAAACCTTTGTGAACTAAAGTGAAACAGCTAACTCATTTGGACTATTAGTAATTTCTGTAAAAATTTTGGCAGAGTGCTATCTGTATTTTCGATAAAACAGTTCTTCAAAAAACCTGTAAAAAGCACTTCAAATATATTTCTCAATCTCAAACTCCAACATAATTCAACACAATATGTTTTTCAACTCAAACCCACAATAATTTTTCAAAGACTGAGATAAAAGAAATACAGTACAAATTTTACAAGTCAAAATAACTCATAATTTACTTTACAACTTCAATGTACAATTTTAATTTACAACTGCTCAAAACTAAGAATAATATATACATGTAGTGAACATACATTACAGTACAAAATGCAAAATGTGGCATACTCAATATACCCGATGATTCTCTCGCTGAATGTACTAGCAGCCTTGTCTGCTGCCCTGTCCGTCTGTCTACCTGCGACAGCAATGGAAAGCTATCGCTGAGACAATGTCTCAGTGGTGCACAACATTAACCAAGTACAATGTTAAATCACAATTCATAAATCATATAAATGATGGATACATAAAACCATAATTAAATTTGAGACAATGAATGTCATAAGGAATTTAACACAATATAACAATAAATCTCAGTAATCAAAACGTAGTTAAATTCAAAAGACAGTGAATGTCAATAATAATTTAAACTCCATTTCACAATATCACAATAAATCTCAATAAGTGAAAACATGGTTAAATTCAAAAGACAGTGAATGTCAATAAGAATTTAAACTCCATTTCACAAATTATCAAAGCTCATAATAACACAATTTAGTCAAATAATTTAAGAATACAGTGTTGCCAATTCATTCACAACTTAAGCCATGACACAAAATTTCCGATCAATGCCGCGTTGTACACCACGACAAAGCAATCACAACCCCACTAATCGAAATCAATGAGGAAGGGAGCTCGCTATATAATGAGTACTCATCCGATCACCTCAACTGGTAAACCAGAGAGGGAGAAAAATAAACGATCACGACTCCATAAATGGAGAAGAAAAATAAACGATCACAACCCCACAAATGGAGAAGGAATGATATGATACTGTCATGCTAAGTGTGAACACAAAATCAATTCCAAACATTTTATTCAAATGATTAGTGTGAATCCAATAAATTTCCAAAGTCATAATTTCATTCACAAAATGGCAACACAATTCATAATTAACTTCAATTTTCACAAATCACACTAAATCAATTTTTCCATAGTTTTAAACCATTTACAATGCTTTTCAAGCAATAAGTATCCATCAATATCATTCAAACAATTTTTCACAATTTCAAACTATTTACAATGCTTTTCAAGAAATAAGTGTCCATTTAAACACATTTCCATAATTGAAAACAATAATATTCAAATAGTCATAATTTATTTCAATTGAAAAATTCAAAAGAAATAACTGTTGTGCACAATCCTCTGATAACTGTCTCCTGGTATTGACTCAGTGTTTCTTCCCTTTCCCTGAGTCTTTGCTAACTGAGAAATACAATTTGAAGTGTTTCAGTACTTAATTAAACTGTCTCTAACGATAATGCTTGATAATTAATTCACTGAATTCTAATATTTGTTTAGTCAACCTCATATGTTGACCCTCGATGCATTCTAGGTAAATTAGATTTTAATATTATTAATATGTCACATTCGATAGTATTTTAGGGTTGGTACATGTTATCAAGTTCATTTTCGTTTTACTGCATTTAATTGCAATTTGCTGGATTCCGGGATACTAGTTTGACCTAGCCGGACGACCTAGTTCCCTCGGTTTTCGGGTTTCGGTCAAAACTACAAACTTGTAGATCTATGTCTTATTGCACGCGGGGAAAAATTTCAGGTCATTCTGAGTTATGTAGACCAAGTTATGGTCATTTTACTATTGCTGGTCAAAATGCATCAAAATTGGTCACTTTAGGTCACTTTAAGTCATTTTAGGTTCGGCCAGTTTTTGGACCCAAAATTGTGCAAGCTGTTTGACTTGCTTATGGTCATTTCTGGGCTTTGGTGTCTTCATAAGACTTGTAGATATGGGTCTTAACTATTCATGGTCAAAATTTCAGGTCAATTGGACCTGTTTTGAGTGAGTTATGGCCCAAACACTAACTGCTGCCCAAATAGTCAGTTTTCAGGCCTTATTTGCACTTAATCCGGATTTGGTCATTTTTCAAGCTACCTTGCAAGCAGAATTTTGGTATGCTTTCTTCATGAAAGTTGGCAAATTTTGTGCCTAGTTTCACCTCCAGTTGATCTCATACCAATTGGAGCCACACACTTAAAGTTATAGGCCTAAAACACAAACTGCCTTATTGCATTTCTTTCATACACATCAAGGATCACTCCTAACACTTACCAAACTTAATATTCAAGTCAATTCTGGTTGTATCATGACCTAAACATAATTCACAACACATTATAGGTCACTTTGGCAGCTTACAATTACTTTCAAAATACACCATAAAGTGTGGAATTTGTCCAACTCAATTTACAATAATTCAATCACCAATCCATGCTCATTTACATGTCCAACTTCACACCATCATACATGCACTCAAACTGCCATAACCACTATCACAATTCAACACCATTATTTCATAAACCAAGCATGAATTCTAGCATTCCTCAAGAGTTAACAAACTGCCACAATGGTACATTTACATTCCATTAATTTCCAAGCTTTAAATTTCATTTCACATTTACATATACTAAGTATATATCACCCAAACAATTTCCTACACAATATACATTTAATCAATCATTTAATTCACCATTTACAAGCACAAAAAAACTGCCTTCAAGTTGTTTCCATGGCTGCCAAAAGTACACTTCTCCATTTAAACATCAAACCTCAAAAATTTCTCCATAATTCAACTTACCCAAAGCTCAACACAAGGATTAGTGAAAGAAATTGGAAAGATTAAGCACTAACCTAAACTTGGGCTTGATTAAACTTCACAAAAACTCCTTTTTCTTGCTTCCTACATGCTGCCCATGATGTGTAGAACAAGTTTAATGAAGGACAATTGGAGAAATTGTGGCTTGATCATTAGGAGTGGAGCTTGCATGCAAGGTGTGGCCATGGTGGACAATGGAGAGAAAATTTAATTCGGCAAAAATCAAGAATGAGGAAGATGAAGGTGAAAGTGGGCCAAATTTTTGCATTTTATAGTCCCACTTAGTGGTCCACTAATTGTCCATTAAGTATAATTAATATTATAATAATCAAATCTTATTAACATTTCAATTAATCCCCCATAAGTCCTCTAATTACATTACTTGTAAAATTTCTTATTTCCATGGCATTTTAAAAAATTTAATACCACTTATTTTTAATGGACATTTAGGTCAAAATCCAACTCGGAGTGTCAATTGATCAAAATGCCCATGTTCGGGTTGCATTCCCGATTTTTCGGTAACACCGGGTTTTGTCCATTTTTCGATTTCTCACTTTTCTTTGTACTAATTAATTAATTTTTCTTTGATATTTCTAATGGTATTTATACTTCAATTGATGTCTCTATAAGTCTTAAAAATGTTTTCTAGGGTTTCCCGTAGTCCAGGGCTAGTCAACGGTCCACGCCGTGACTTCCCGGTGCGGTCACCCATCGCTAGGGTTCTCGGCTCGCTTAACTTGGTTGCATTTCTTTACTATTATTTTTCCTTTGTTTTTCTTGTATTTTCTTTTCTTATATTTCATTATTTTATGTCTCCTCACTCATATCAAAGTGTAGTTCTAGGCATTCTAGCTGTCCGGACAACACTAGTCATAGGAACAGTAGAACTTAGGGGTGTTACAATACTTCACTTCCCAAACCTAATTCTACATTTGTATCATACCATAACCATTCATCACTTTACATTATAGTCACTTTGGGCAGAATATACAAACTCTTCATACACCAAATACAACTCAAAATTACAAAGTTCCAAATTCAACAATTTATACACATAAATACACTTAATTAACACATATAAATTCACTATTAATTTACATACATACTTAGAAATCTTTAAGACCACATTTCATCAAATATCTTCATGAATTCAAGCACTCATCAAGAAGCCTCAAGGCTGCCGAATTGCTCCCAACTACCAAAATTTCCCATAATTGCTTCAACTTCAATTCCAAATGCACAATCACCACATACACATAGAAATAACTTACTAAGACATTAAATCACCTTAATCAACATGATTTCCCAACAAATATATGTAAGAATAATTCCTTAAATATACAATTCCATGGCTGTCCAAAAATAGTACCTTCCAATAACTCATTAAAACCTCAAAATTTCTTCATAAATCCACTCACCACAACACTCACACAAACTTTAATGAAGCAAAAATGGAAAACAAGCACTTACCTATTTTGAAGCTTGTTAAAAACTCATCAAAACCTTTCTTTCTTGCTCCCTAAATGCTGCCCAAGTTAAGTAGGCAAAGATTAATGAAGGAAACTAGTGGAAAGGAGGGCTCGAATGGAGGTGCATGAAGCTTGGAAAATGGTGCGGGAATGGAGTTTTCATGGTGGATCAATTCGGCTGGATGAGAGGAGATTGAAGATGATGGCATTTTCTGTCCCAAATGGCTTATAAAGGTGTCCCAAATTATGAGTTAGTGGAGCACTAACTGTAACACCCCTATTTGCATAGCCTGGTATATTTCACTATTCTGGTGACCGGTGTCGGTCCGAATAATTAAGAGGATTAGAACCATACTTAAGACAACTAGATAAGCCCTGAATACAAATAATTAGTAATTGTCAATTAGTTAAGTATAAATAAGAAAAACAGAACATAAGAAGTTAAACGAGCCGAGAGTCACAGCGATGGGTGACCTTCTCGGGAAGGATTGCGAAGTCGATTTAAACTCAAATTTTGAACCGTAAAATGTGACACTACGGTCCTTAGGACTATTGCGAACACAGTGGAAAAGGGAAAATCAAGAAAAAGAACTGTTAAGCCGATCAAATAATTAGGTTAGGGATCCTGAAGAAATATTGAATTATTTACAAATCGGGTCGAACCAGAGAGGGGCAATTTGGTCAATTGACCCCGAGAGCTGATTCCTGACTTAACTGTCAAATAAAATCAGAAAAAAGAAAATTTCAGAATCGGGAATTAAATTAAAGAACTAATGGAAAAATAAATAAAAAAAAAAAGAAAAAGGAAAAGTGGAAATGCATGATGAAATAAACACTAATTAAAAAAATAAATAAAATTGGATAATTGTGGTCTTCCATAAGGGATTAATTTATAAAAGAAAAAAAAAATTTGCAAAAGTCTTCATCTCTTCCTCTTTGCCATCTCTCTCTCCCTCTCTCTCACCAAACTCCATGGAAGCTCATTTTAAGCTTGATCAAACCCTAAATCCCACCATAGAAATTTAAACTTCCATCATTAAATCTTGAATTCAAGCTTTGATAGAGAACTTGACAACAAAAAGAAGAAGAAAGGAAGAAGTCTTGAAGAGGTGAAAATTCAAAATGAGGTTAGTAAGCTAGACTTTTAATTTCTAGTTAAATGCATGCTTAGTCACTTAAAGTAACTTAGAAATTAAAGAAATGAAATAAAAACAATTGTGAGAGACCAAACCTTAATTTCTGCCAGCTAAGGTTTTGATGTGTGTATGCATGAATTTGATTGAATTCAAAGTGTAGGTAAGTTGGTATGAGTATGGAAGTGATGTTGGTGTGCATTGTAGTAGTTGAATGTAACAAATTGGGAATTAGGGTTTGGCACCTATGGTTTGGAAGACAAAAATTGGAGAAGTGGTCAAATGGTGTGTTTGACCTTATTTGAGGTGAGAAATGGTCATTTGTGACCAATTGGTGTATGTTGGAAGTGTTAGAACCAAATGGAAATTCAGATTGAATGGGGGCAGTATGCAGGCAGCATGACCAAGGTCCCTTTCAGGGACCAAAACTAAAAATTTACAAGCCCAATTGGTGTTAGGCCAATTGGGAATGAAACTAGACACAAAATGACACATTTTTCATATAGGAATCATGCCCAAAAAGTGACCATAGCATAGTGAACAAATTGGCCAAATCCGGGTGTGAGTGTTCTGCCCTGTACAAAAATTACCAATGTCTGTTCATTTAGCCATAACTTGGGCTAGGCAGGTCTAAATGACCTGAAATTTACTAGTGAAAATTTGAGATATAGATCTAAAACTTTCATGAAGAACACAAACCTAAATTATGCCCATAACTAAGTCATTTAGCCACCCAAATTTGGTGACCTAAAACTGCCAAAACCAGTTTTGGTGCCTAGAAATCTGGGTAAGTCCAATCTGGCAGCCATGATTCAAATGGCTATAACTTGAGCTAAAAAAACTCCAATTGGAGTGATTCAAAAAGGAGAATAAATTTAAGACAATAAGAAACAATTTCTATGAAAAAAACTTAGCCAAATTCTAACAGCAACATGACCAATGGAACAGTGCAACATAGGACACCAAAACTGAAAATTTGTAATTTTGCCAAAAGGACTTAAAATTTGAGAAAACAACCAAAACCAACAAGTTAGGTAACTAAAATGTGGTATGTGGGTGAAATTGGAATTCCCATTCCTATTAAGCATTAGAAAGTCAACAAATTGACTTGAATATTGTCATAAATAGTAACCTCAAAACACAAATTTTAAAGAACATCAAGTTTCGCATATTAAAGCTAGGTATAAGTGAATTTAAATTTATTTTCGAACTAATGATGAGTTATGATACTGAAACACTGTGAAACTGTGTGTTTCAGTGGAAAACAACACCGGGAAAGAACCCAAGGGATAGAGTCAAGGCCAAAAGGCAACTCGTATAAGGTTTGTGCACAATATCAATATGCTTTAAAATTCATTCATAAAGTGCATGAAATGTGTATTATGCTTTTGCTTTGAATTGTTGAAAGTTTATTTGTGTATGTTTGAAATGGCAATAAATGTTTAGTAAATTGTTAAGATAAGTTTTGAAACCACAGTGTCATGACCATATATTTGAATACCTCACTAGCATGACTAGTAAGGGAAATCAGTTTCAAATTTTGATTCCTTCTCTGGCTGAAGTGTTAAGGTGTGTGAGAGTATAAGAAGAAAAAGAATGGGTTCCCATATATTTGAGCTAGCTAGCCTTGTGATGTGACTTCTCCTTAGCCTCTGGCTATTGAGATGATATTTGTTTCGAATGGCATGATATAACTGTGTATTTTCATGAAATGTGTTTTGAGACTTTGAAATAAAATTGTTTGAACTAAAATCTTGTAAATCATGTTTTGTATTTATATCTCATGTTCAATTTAATTTTTTAATAAATATGTTTTAAATTATGCATAAATATTATGTTAGTATGTTGTGCACCACTGAGTCCTAGTACTCAACAATGGCTATTATTGCTGTCGCAGATATAGAGACTAGAGGAGCAGCAGATTGAGCTGCTGAGGATTGAGGAGCTACCTGCTTTGAAGTTATCAGGTATATTTTATACCCTGATTATAAAAATTTATTTTGATGTATGTAATGTATATAAATGTATGGACATGTAAAATTAGTTATGAGCAGTTCTATAAAGCTTGTAATAAATTTTGGTTTGGATTTCTCTTAATGTAAATTTTTGTAATGATGTATATAAATTATTTTATCTTTAATGAAATATGAATGAAAGTATTTAGTTTTAATCGTATGTGGATTAATAGTATTTTGATGATTGTTGAATTTTGGAAATTGAGAAATAATGTTGAAATTTGTTGGGATTGGTTGTGGCATTGATGAAGTAGTTGAGATAAATCATAGGAAGTGCTTTTTTACAAGTATTTGAAGAACTGTTTTATCAAAATACAGACGGCACTCTGTCAAAATTTTTATAAAATTTACGGAAAAATAAAATGGGTCAAAATTTTTTACTAGTTTTAAAACTTCGAATAAATGATTTTAATATCTATTAGAAAATGCTCACCATTTATAAAAGTAAGAAAATTGTTTTAAAATTCCTTGTAGGGTACTTAATGAGTTATCGGTAGGTAAAGTTCGGTAGTTTATTAGGTATTCTATGGAATCATGTTATGCCTTACAGAGGGGTAAGGTGTGACACTAACTTGAATTAAAGAATTAATTATCCAAAGTTTCCTAAATTGTAATTTTACCACCATTTCTTTCACTATTAATATAATGTACCACAAGTTAATTTTTTTATGACATTTTCAATGTTTAATATCATTTATTTTTAATGGACATTTAGATAAAAAGGAAACTCGGGGTGTTAATTGACCAAAATTCCCTTATTCGGTTTGTATTCCCGATTTTTTGGTAACACCGATTTTTATCGGTTTCTCGATTTCTCATTTTTCGTTGTACTAATTAATTAATTTTTTTTGACATTTTCTAAGTCATTTATACTTCAATATATGTTTATTTAAGTCTTAAAAATTTTTCCCAGGGTTTCTCGATGTCCAAGGCGAGTCAACGGTCCACGCTGTAACTTCCCAGTGCGGTCACCCATCGCTATGGTTTTTGGCTCGTTTAACTTAGTCATATTTCATTGCTCTTATTTTTCTTTTATTTTTCCTGTATTTTTCTCTATTATATTTCATTATTTCATGTCTCTTCACTAACATTTAAGTGTAGTTTCAGGCATTCTAACTGTCCAGACAGACACTGGTCACTGGAACAGTAGAATGCACTACCAAATATAAGGGTGTTACATCTGTTTTTCTTATTTATACCTTGCCATCTAGTAATTACTATTTATTTTCATTCTGGGCTTTTCTAAGTGTCTTAAACATGAATCTATTCCTCTTAATTTCCCAGACCGACACCAGTCACAAGAACAGTAAAATATACCAGGCTATGCAAATAGGGGTATTATAATTCTCTCCCCCGCCTCCCCTCCCCCCACCCCCCCCCCCCCCCCGAAAATAAATTTCGTCTTGAAATTTTATCTGGTGTCAGTCTCTGAACAGCTGTGGGTGTTGTTTCGTCATGTCCTTTTCTCATTCCCAAGTAGCCTCCTGGCCTGAGTGATGGTTCCACAGCACTTTCACCAGTGGTATCTGCTTGTTCCTTAGCTGCTTTACCTCATATGCCAGAATCTCTATGGGTTTCTTCTCATATGTGAGGTCTGGATTCACCTCAATTTCTTCTATTGCTAACACATGAGATGGGTCGGATCTATACCTCCTCAACATGGACACATGGAAGACATTATGTATCTTCTCCAACTTTGGAGGTAGTGCCAATCGGTACGCCAAAGGACCCACTCTTTCCAGAACCTGATATGGTCCAATGAAACGAGGACTCAGTTTCCCCTTTTTGCCAAATCTCATAATTTTTCTCCAAGGGAAAACCTTGAGGAATACTTTATCACCCACAAAATATTCAATATATCTCTTTTTCAGATCAATGTAGGACTTCTGACAGTTTAATGCAACCTTGAGTCGATCTCTGATTAGTTTCATTTTCTCCTCTGTCTGTTGAATAATTTCTGGGCCAATCAGTTTTCTTTCACCCACTTCATCCCAACACAAAGGAGTTCTGCACTTTTTTCCATACAGAGCTTTATATGGAGGCATCCCAATGCTTGATTGGTAGCTGTTGTTGTAAGCAAACTCAATCAGAGGCAAGTGTGTATCCCAACTACCTTCAAACTCAATTACACAAGCCTGTAGCATATCCTCCAATATCTGTATTACCCACTTAGACTGGCCATCTGTCTGTGGGTGAAATTTCATGCTGAAGTTCAATCTAATTCCTGGGGCTCTCTGAAGACTACCCCAGAATCTAGAAGTGAACCTAGGATCTCTGTCTAACACAATCGATACTGGCACTCCATGCAGTCTCACTATCTCATCAATGTACAGTTTAGCCAATCTCTCTAGACTATAGTCCATCCGAACTGGCAGAAAATGAGCAGACTTGGTCAATCTATCCACTATAACCCATACTGCATCATGGCTCTTCTGTGTTCTCAGTAGTCCCATCACAAAATCCATAGTTATCCGCTCCCATTTCCATTCAGGCACTGGTAATGGATGTAACAAACCGACTGGTACTTGATGTTCTACCTTCCCTTGCTGACAAGTTAGTTATTTGGAGACAAAATCAACTATGTCCCTTTTCATACCCATCCACCAATAATGCTCTTTTAATCATCTGTACATCTTAGTACCACCAGGGTGCATAACAAAAGGAGACTCATGTGCTTCCTTCATAATGATTTGTCTCAAGTCAACATCATTAGGAATGCACATTCTGCCCTGGTGTAGTAGTAGGCCATCATCTCTCACTGAAAACTCAGGTTTCTTGCCCTGCCAGACTTCTTTCAGCAGTTTTTGATATTTCTCATCATTCTAAGTAGCCATTCTAATATGATCAATCAACACGAGCTGTACATGCCATGCAACTACTGTCTGTCCCTCTTCATTAATCTCCAAACTGGCATGTAGTGCTTTCAACTCATGTACCATATATAAGGAAGAAATTTTTAGAATTGCCATAGTCTTACGACTTAAGGCGTCAGCCACCACATTAGCTTTCCCTTGCTGATAGTCTATCAAACAATTATAGTCTTTAATCAGTTCTAACCATCTTCTTTGTCTCAAATTCAACTCTTTCTGAGTGCCCAGATACTTCAAACTCTTATGATCTGTGTAGATGTAATACTTTTTCCCATATAAGTAATGTCTCCAGATCTTAAGAGCAAAGACAATAGCTGCAAGCTCCAAGTCATGTGTCGGATAATTCCTCTCATGCGGTTTCAGTTGGCGTGATGCTTATACAATAACATTTCGATCTTGCATTAGTACATAGCCTAACCCATTGTGAGAAGCATCACTGTAAACAGTATACTCTTTACCCGGGGTAGGTAAGGTAAGTACTAGAGCTTCAGTCAAACACCTCTTCAACTCATCAAAGCTCTGCTGGTATTTATCCGTCCACTAAAATTTCACATCTTTCCAAAGTAGCTTAATCAATGGAGAAGCCAACATAGAGAACCCCTTCACAAATCGGTTGTAGTATCCAGCTAAACCCAAAAAACTGTGAATTTATGTGACATTCTTGGGTGGTTTCTAATTAAGGATAGCTTCAATTTTACTAGGATCTACCTTAATGCCCTTTGCTGATACTATGTGCCCCAAGAAAAAAATTTCTTTAAGCCAAAATTCACAATTCGACAATTTAGCGTACAGTTGTTTCTCTCTTACAGTTTATAGTACAATCCGTAGATATCTATCATGCTCCTCTACACTCCTTGAATACACCAAGATGTCATCAATAAAAACCACTATAAATTGATCTAAGTATGGTCTGAAGATAGTGTTCATCAGATCCATAAATGCAGCTGGAGCATTGGTTAACCTGAATAGCATGACCAGGAACTCATAATGGCCATATCGGGTTCTGAAAATAGCTTTAAGGATACTCTGCTCTTGCACCTTCAGCTAATAATAACCCTATATCAGGTCAATTTTGGAGAACACAGCTGCACTCTTTAGTTGATCAAACAAGTCATCAATACGGGGCAATGGATATCTGTTCTTTATTATCACCTTATTCAACTACTGGTAATCAATACACAAGCGGGGAGTGCCATCTTTCTTCTTAACAAAAACAACACTAGCACTCCCCAAGATGACACACTAGGGCAAATGAAGCCCTTGTCAAGTAGTTCTTGCAACTGCACCTTTAACTCTTTCAATTCCGCTGGTGCCATTCTGTATGGTGCTATGGAGATTGGATCCACACCAGGCACAACATTAATCTCAAACTGCACCTCTCTTTCTGGAGGTAATCCTGGCAGCTCATCAGGGAACACATCGGGAAAGCCACATACTGTAGGGATGTCTCTCAATGCTGGACTCCCCACTTGGGTGTCTATCACATGTTCCAAATATGCTTTATACCCCTTTCTGATTATTTTTTTTAGCTAGTGCAGCCGAAATGATGTTTGATGGCAATATTTGCCTCTCCCCATGTATTACCACATCACTATATAGAGAGAGACCAAAAGTGACTATCTTTAGTCCACAGTTAATCATAACGTGATGCCTAGCTAACCAATGTAACACCCCGGTTGCATAGCCTGGTAGATTTCACTGTTTCGGTGACCGGTGTCGGTCCAGATAATTAAGGGAATTAGAACCACACTTAAGACAATTAGAGAAGCCATAAACACAAATAATTAGTAATGTTCAATTAGTTAAATATAAATAAGAAAAACAGAATAGAAGAAGTTAAACAAGCCGAGAGTCACAGCGATGGGTGACCTTCTCGGGAATGACTGCGAAGTCATTTTAAACTCAAATTTCGAACCGTAAAAAGTGACGCTGCAGTCCTTAGGACCCTTATGAACATAGTAGAAAAGAGAAAATCACGAAAAAGAACTGTTAAGCCAGTCAAATAATTAGGTCAGAGAGCCGAAAGAAATATGGAATTAATTGTAAACCGGGATGAACCGGTGAGGGGCAATTTGGTCAATTGACCCCGAGAGCTGACTCCTGACCTAACTGTTAAATAAAAATGGAGAAAAGAAAATTTTGGAATCGAGAATTAAATTAAAGAACTAATAGAAAAAAAAAAAGAGAGGAACATGAAAAAGTAAAAAGGTGATGACATCATGCATGATGCCATAAATAAATTAATTTATTTATTTATTAAATTAGATTTTGTGGTCTTCCATAAGCAAAATAGATAAAAAGAAAGAAAAGAAAAAAAAAATAAAAACCCTTCTTCTCCCTTTGTTGCCGCCCCATTTTCTCCCAAAACCCTCCATGAGAATTCCTCCATTTAAGCTTACACTTAAGCTTTAATTCCTCCACTCAACCTTAACAACTCCCCTAAAAACCTTACTAGAGCTTACTATTGCAACTTAAGAAGAAGATTGAAAGAAGAAAGGAACACAAAAGATTGAGATTTGAGGATCTAAGCAAAGGTTAGTCTCTTAACTATCAATTAGTTAATTAAGTGCATAATTAGTTGTTGGAATGAGCTTAGAAACTAATAAAATGAAATGAAAATATGTGGATAGACCAAACTGAAATTTTGGCCTGTTGAAGGGGAGTATGATTTTGTATGGTTTAATGGATTTAAATGTGTTAGTAAACTTGCATGAGAATGGTAGTAAGATGGAAATGCATAAATGTGAATAAATGCAACATTTTAGTGTGATTAGGGTTTGGATGAAGGAACGGAAGCGTGAAAAACACAAGTTTATACCATTGAATTCAAAAATTTTCACATAGGGTCACATGCATCATGCAAGATTTATTTTTATCTATTTGATTTCAATGATAAACAACATATTAAAACTCTTTTAATATGTTTTTGGATATGTATTTTCCATTTAAGATTTTAAAATTAATCATATTAATTTTAGAACCCTAGATTAAATCAAGAACGATTACACTAACCTCTTGATGCACTGCAGCGTGTCTGCGCCTTTGAGATTCGTCTTTAGGACACCAGATGTTGTCCCTCTAGCTTGTCCACACCAAGAACACCTATGGCAGCCCTTGAACAGCTTCTAAAGCTTTTTCTATTAAATAGAAATTCAAGTTCTGCCTTTTAAGAGATTAGAGATGTAAACAGGACACAAGAAACAATTTCTAGTGTTTTAATTCAAGAGATTGATGGCTAATCTCTTTGAATTGATAAGAGATGAAGAAGAAGAGATAAAAACCCTCAAAGTGGCATGACAAAGGAGTGTGGCTGCTGGTTGTGTTTTATTTTCTCATAACAACACTTAAATAGCTAGGTTAACACGTTAAACCCTTGCCACATGTCACCCTTTGATTAGCTCTAGGTTTAAGTGACCCAATCACATTGTGCCAAGTGTCAAACCTATATTTAATCTTGATTTTAATCATCTTACATGATTAAAATCATTTGGCAAGCTTATGTGTTATGCCATGTGTCACCATCTCATGGTGCCACGTGTCACACTGCAAAATGACCAAAATGCCCCTGTGTCTTAATTTTGAGTTCTTAACCCAAAATAATTATTTCTCTTCTTATAATTAATTTATATCAAATATAAATTAATTAATTAATCTCTATTAATTAATTTCTCATTAATTAAATTCATATTTAAACACTTTAAATATAAATTTAACTTATA
The DNA here is from genome assembly GCF_030052815.1 of Hevea brasiliensis. Lineage (NCBI taxonomy): Eukaryota > Viridiplantae > Streptophyta > Magnoliopsida > Malpighiales > Euphorbiaceae > Hevea > Hevea brasiliensis. Next base: position 46,874,744 of record NC_079500.1, on the reverse strand, counting down.
TTATACATCGAATAATCTAGATTTGGTTTCAAGTCATGCTAGGAACTTTGCAATCTAATTGCAAACCAAACCTATTTAATTAATCAATTTAAACTCTTTAATTAATTAATTAAATCATATTTAATTAGGTGATAACTTGTGTATGTGTGTGACTTACTAGGCTCATCACTAATTGGCAATGAGACATGATATCAACTCTTAATATCATCAGAACTCTTTCTTACCATAAATGATTTCCCTAAATCATTTTATGAACCTCATAGACCATGGTTAACACCTAGCATAGCATGCCATGGCCACCCAATTAGTAATAAGGTTTACCTTAAATGAACCTATAATCATATGTTACCATGCACTAGAATCTCTACATTACAAAATCCCAACTCAATTTGAGTCATGGTTTATGTCAAACTCCATTTGCTATGAATATTATGTTCTCTTTTAATTCCAGTTCTTGATTAAAAAGATTTTCTCATCAGAAACTCTTTTCTGAATAAATCTATCTGTCCTGGCCAGGAACTTGAAACATCAAGAACAATTAAATGAACATAGGATTTTATCTCTATTTACTTAGAGGAACAGATTCCATCTTGATCAACTCCTACCTCCATATATAACTAGTAGGAGCCAACACATGCCCATATACCCATACACAGTACAAGTATGAAAGCAGTATCAAACTCAAACTACCTATATACAAGATAATTGTGCTATCTCAGATCTAAAGATTATATGCACTGATATGATTTATGACAAAACATTGACAAGAGTAAACTCCATGTGCTTGTCATAAGTGTCACTGGTTCGGCCTACTTATCATTTATAAGTGCCTATCATGTTTGTTATATGGCATGAGACTCACCATTCCATCTTATTTATATCTCATATAAATAACTTGGGAACAAACATGAATACAATCTTTCTGGATAAGTCATGTCCTTATTATGAAGTATCCTCGATTGTGAACCTATTTATGATACTTTGTGCTAGAAATATTGTCACTCATATTCTTAACAACTTAAGAATAATATTTCTAACAAAATATCAATGGACCTTTTCTATTACACATAAATATATTATATAAACAGAAAAGTGGAAATGCCATTTATTAATAAAATATGTACAAGATACATACTAAATGATATGCTCTAGGGCATACTACTAACAATCTCCCACTAGCACTAGAGCCATTCATTTCAATATCTTAGACCTATCTTCTCAAGATGTCGATCTAACTAAGTCTGTGACATAGGCTTAGTGAATGGATCAGCTGGATTTTTCAGCTGATGTTATTTTTCTGCATGGCTATATCGCCTCGCCCAACTATTTCTCTGATAATGTGGTAGTGCCTTTCTATGTGTTTGGATTTTGGTGAGACCTTAGTTCCTTAGCTTTGTATGTTGCTCCATTATTGTCACGATGTAGTGGAGCTGGCGACTCAATGGAAGGAACTCTTGTAAGTTCATCATGAACTTCTTTATCCAAATAGCTTCCTTTGCAGCATCTCGATGCAGCAATATACTCACACGTAGTGGAATCTGCGATCGTGCTCTGTTTGGAACTCTTCCAACCGATCGCACCTCCATTACAAATGAACACATATCCAGAGGTAGACTTTCTATCATCGATATCTGATTGGAAATCAGAATCAGTATAACCATCCAATTGCAAGTCTCCACCTCCATAAATCAAGAATAAATCCTTAGTTCTTCTCAAGTACTTAAGAATATTCTTGACAGCCATCCAGTGTTCCAAACCTGGATTGGATTGATACCTGCTAGTCAAACTAATAGCATATGCGATATCCGGCCTAGTACACAACATTGCATACATTAAACTTCCAATAGCCGAAGCATATGGAATCCTGACCATCTTATCTCTTTCTTTAGGTGTCTTTGGAGACATCTCTTTAGAAAGATGGATACCATGTCTCACTGGTAACAATCCTCTCTTGGAATCAAGCATGTTAAACCTCTTTAACACCTTTTCCAAGTATAGACTTTGGGATAAACCAATTATTCTTTTCGCTCTATCTCTATAGATGCGAATCCCAAGAATATAGGTTGCCTCCCCTAAATCTTTCATGGAGAATGTATTTGACAACCATACCTTTATAGTCGTCAACATACCTGTGTCATTACCCATCAACAGTATGTCATCCACATATAAGACAAGGAAAGTGATAGCACTGTCACTAACCTTCTTATATACACATGGCTCATCCTCATTTTTTGATAAAACCAAAGGATTTAATGGCTTCATCAAAACGGATGTTCCAACTCCTCGAAGCTTGTTTCAAAACATAAATGGATCGCTTTAGCTTGCATACCTTGGAACCATCTTGGGATTCAAATCCCTTAGGTTGTTCCATGAAAATGTTTTCTTCAATGTATCCATTGAGAAAAGCTGTTTTGACATCCATCTGCCAATTCTCATAATCATAGTACGCAGCTATTGCTAATAAAATCCTAATTGATTTAAGCATGGCAACAGGCGAGAAAGTCTCCTCATAGTCAATTCCTTGCCTTTGGCAAAACCCTTTCGCTACTAGCCTTGCCTTATAGGTCTCTACCTTTCCATCAGAACCAATTTTCTTCTTGAAAACCCATTTGTTCCCTATAGGTACAATACCTTCAGGTGGGTGAACAAGATCCCAAACTTGATTTTTATACATGGAATCAATCTCGGATTTCATAGCTTCAATTTATTTTGAAGAGTCTATATCTGATATAGCTTCTCCATAGGTAAGTGGATCATCCCCATGATCTACTTCTTCATGAGTAGACAACTCTTGTTCTTCTTCATGAAGAAAACCATATCTCACTGGTGGGTGAGATACCCTGGTTGTTCTACGAGGAACAGCTGTAGATGTTTCATTAACGGGTATAGGTTGACTAGATGGATCTATATCCATCGATGCATTGGTTGGTCAGAATTCTCCAATTCTAACTCTATTTGCCTTCCTTTGCCTCCTTCTTGAACAAACTGTTGTTCAAGAAATATGGCATCTCTACTTATCACAACCTTTTGTGAAGTAGGCCAATAAAAATAATATCCAAAGCTATCTTTTGGATATCCAACAAATTGACCTTTTTCTGATCTGGTCTCCAATTTATCAGTGTTCAGCTTTTTGATATAAGCTGGACAACCCCAAATCTTAACATGCTTAAGACTTGGTTTTCTTCCATGCCATATCTCATAAGGTGTGGAAGAAACTGATTTTGATGGAATCCTATTCAGAATATACAAAGCTGATTCTAATGCAAATCCCCAAAAGGAGATTGGCATATCAGTATAGCTCATCATACTACGTACCATATCCAATAAGGTACGATTTCTCCTTTCAGATACACCATTCAGCTGTGGCGTTCCTGGAGGAATCAGCTGAGAAACAATGGCATGCTCTCTCAAGTATTCATCAAATTCAGTACTCAAATATTCACCTCCACGATCTGATCGAAGAGCTTTAATATTCTTTCCTATTTGATTTTCTACTTCAGATTTAAATTCTTTGAACTTTTCAAAGGATTCATGTTTGTATTTCATCAAATACAAATACCCAAATCTTGATTTATCATCAGTAAAGGCAATAAAATAATGAAAGCCCCCTCTAGCCATTTCTTTAAATGGACCAGATACATCACTATGTATTAGCTCCAAAATATTTTCAGCTCTTAGCCCTTGTCCAACAAAGGGTGATCTAGTCATTTTGCCCTGAAGGCAAGATTCACAAGTTGGAGTAGGCTCAGACCCAATGAGGATAAAATCCCCATTTTCTCCAGTTTTGTAATCCTATCTTCTGCAACATGACATAACCTTAAGTGCCAAATATATTTTGAACTTGAGTTGGTTTTCACCATGGCATTGCATTCATTTAGATTGCTATACTCTGGCCAGTGGAAACACTTTCTTACTGGCAATGGAAACACTTTCCTGTTGGCAGTGGAGACACTTTCCTTTGCCTTTATCAGCTTTAGTCTTCCTTTTCTGTTTAGCTATTTTCTTGGAAGGACCAGGAATCTGAGGTTTCTTTTTCTTATTGCCCTTCTTCTTGTTGGACTTTCCAGCAGAAGAAGATGCAACCAAAGCTACCTCTTTTCCTTTATTGCCTGGCATATTCTTTTGGGCAATAACCAGCATGTTGAGTAAACCAGCTAAGGTGCATTCCTGTTTAGTCATATGGAAATTTGTCACAAAATTCCCAAAAGACTCAGGAAGGGACTGAAGGATCAAATCCGTCTGTAGTTGGAAATCCATGTTGAAGTCAAGATGTTCCAACTGCTCAATCAGCCGAATCATCTTGTGGACATGATCCCCAACATTCTGTCTCTCAGACATCCTCATACGGAATAGCTGTCTACATATCTCATACCTAGCATTCCTGTTGTGCTCACCATACAACTCTTGTAGGTGAAGGAGGATCTCACTCGCACTCTGCATGTTCTCATGTTGCTTCTGTAACTCATTACTCATGGAAGCAAGCATGTAACACTTAGCTCTCATATCATGCTCCTTCCACTTGTCCAAAGTTTCATGTTCCTCTTGTGTGGCCTCTGGAGGTAAGGGACCAGGAACATTTGAATCTAGAACATATCCTATATGTTCAAGGTTCAGGACAAGTTTCGAATTTCTTAGCCAATCAGACAGATTAGGTCCTGTCAACCTATTGTGATCAAGTATGCTTGCAAGGATATTGGATGGTGGTGGTTGTTCTGTGCTCATTATTATCAGAAAATTAATTGCAGAAATAACCAGATTAATTAGTAAATGTATCATGTAATTAACCAAATATGATTATGGTCTTTTAATCAAATTGGTCCTCCCACTAACTTAGCGAATCCTACACTTCCAAGGTAGAAAACGGAAATCCTAGTTGGATGGATTTCTAGTGGGTGATTGAATTCTTATAATTCTACTGATCATCCTCAGGTACATCCATTATTGGAATTACAATAAACTATAAGTGAGCAACTCCTTGCCCATCACATCTCATGTGAGGTTCAATCCTTTACCTAGCCCCTAATGCTCAAAATCTCAGGTACATCCAATATTGACTTATCTTGCATTAGTTAAGTTGATCCCATTGAGCCAGTAATTATGCAAATAATTTTAATGTCCTCAGGTACATCCAATATTGGCCACTAAACCATTTACATATTTACAACATCTCATGCTTAACAATTATTCTTAAGAAAATCTCTTAAATTAATTACATCTCATGCAACTATTTAAAATTTCTTTAAATAATTGCCCCAATGGAGGGCCTATGTTATAATTACTTTAATTATAGCATTTCCAACTTAATCATTTGTTTGGAAGATTTTATGGTCATTCTAATTACTATTAAGGTCTCATTTTTCACATTATCCATTTAGCATGCATATATCATATAATAGCATACATTCCCATATATCTCATGCATTCATGGATAAGCAGTAAATATGGTATGATCATGGACTTTCTAAGGGATTCAATTCTGAGCCACCAAGAATTGAATCAGGGCATTCCTAGGTGCATTTCATTCATTCATTTTACAAGAGTTGCTGAAGGAGTACATAATCAACACTTGATCTTGAATTCCTCCCGCTGGTCCCACCAATGCTCTTAACCTCCTTGAACTTCTTGCAATCCAATATTACATAGTAATCCTTAGCATACCAAGGCGAATTTACAAGAACTTAAATAAATGAAATTACAACCCAAAAATTATTACAAACTTAATAATACATGCCCAAAATAAATTAAAATAAATTAATTAATTTACAATCCCAAAGAAACATAAAAGAAATAAATCCAATCACATTGGTCTTTTATAGTCCATGATCATCCATCATGCATATCACTATTTAACAATTAAATAAAACATACATACTTAAATTAAATTGAATATCTCATATTCAACTTAAAAATTCAGATTTGAATATGATTCAAATAAATTTAAAAATTCAGATTTGAATCTCATTCAAACAAATTTAAAAATTCAGATTTGAATCACATTCAAACAACTTTAAAAATTCAGATTTGAATCACATTCAAACATTTTTTTAAAAATCAGATTTGAATCACATTCAAATATTTTTTAAAAAATCATATCTGAATTTTATTCAATCAATTTAAAAAAATCAGATTTAAATATGATTCCAACAACTTTAAAAATTCAGATTTGAATCACATTCAAACAACTTTTAAAATTCAGATTTGAATCACATTCAAACAATTTTTAAAATTCTGATTTGAATCATAATTTAATTGTGTGATAAAAATTCTAATTAAACAATTTAATTAAACATAAAATGGATCTTAAATCATACAACAATTGCACATTCACCATCCATTTACCTTTGCACACCATTGTGATGCATCAACCATGCGCACCATGGTGTTCATCATTTGTGCCGCCACTTTGACTTTGCAACCAGCAATAAACTCTTGATCTCATGATCAAACACACAATTAAATCATATAAACATCAATCTAAATGGCAAATATAGTGGCTCTGATACCAATTGAAGGCAGGCGTGAAAAACACAAGTTTATACCATTGAATTCAAAAATTTTCACATAGGGTCACATGCATCATGCAAGATTTATTTTTATCTATTTGATTTCAATGATAAACAACATATTAAAACTCTTTTAATATGTTTTTGGATCTGTATTTGCCATTTAAGATTTTAAAATTAATCAGATTAATTTTAGAACCCTAGATTAAATCAAGAACGATTACACTAACCTCTGGATGCACTACAGCGTGTCTGCGCCTTTGAGATTCGTCTTCAGGACACCAGATGTTGTCCCTCTAGCTTGTCCACACCAAGAACACCTATGGCAGCCCTTGAACAGCTTCTAAAGCTTTTTCTATTAAATAGAAATTCAAGTTCTGCCTTTTAAGAGATTAGAGATGTAAACAGGACACTAGAAACAATTTCTAGTGTTCTTAATTCAAGAGATTGATGGCTAATCTCTTTGAATTGATAAGAGATGAAGAAGAAGAGATAAAAACCCTCAAAGTGGCGTGACAAAGGAGTGTGGCTGCTGGTTGTGTTTTATTTTCTCATGACAACACTTAAGTAGCTAGGTTAACACATTAAACCCTTGCCACATGTCACCCTTTGATTAGCTCTAGGTTTAAGTGACCCAATCACATTGTGCCAAGTGTCAAACCTATATTTAATCTTGATTTTAATCATCTTACATGATTAAAAAACATTTGGCAAGCTTATGTGTTATGCCATGTGTCACCATCTCATGGTGCCACGTGTCACACTGCAAAATGACCAAAATGCCCCTGTGTCTTAATTTTGAGTTCTTAACCCAAAATAATTATTTTCTTCTTCTAATTAATTTATATCAAATATAAATTAATTAATTAATCTCTATTAATTAATTTCTCATTAATTAAATTCATATTTAAACACTTTAAATATAAATTTAACTTATATTATACATCCAATAATCTAGATTTGGTTTCAAGTCATGCTAGGAACTTTGCAATCTAATTGCAAACCAAACCTATTTAATTAATCAATTTAAACTCTTTAATTAATTAATTAAATCATATTTAATTAGGTGATAACTTGTGTATGTGTGTGACTTACTAGGCTCATCACTAATTGGCAATGAGACATGATATCAACTCTTAATATCATCAGAACTCTTTCTTACCATAAATGATTTCTCTAAATCATTTTATGAACCTCATAGACCATGGTTAACACCTAGCATAGCATGCCATGGCCACCCAATTAGTAATAAGGTTTACCTTAAATGAACCTATAATCATATGTTACCATGCACTAGAATCTCTCTGTTACAAAATCCCAACTCAAGCTGGAGTCATGGTTTATGTCAAACTCCATTTGCTATGAATATTATGTTCTCTTTTAATTCCAGTTCTTGATTAAAAAGATTTTCTCATTAGAAACTCTTTTCTGAATAAATCTATCTGTCCTGGCCAGGAACTTGAAACATCAAGAACAATTAAATGAACATAGGATTTTATCTCTATTTACTTAGAGGAACAGATTCCATCTTGATCAACACCTACCTCCATATATAACTAGTAGGAGCCAACACATGCCCATATACCCATACACAGTACAAGTATGAAAGCAGTATCAAACTCAAACTACCTATATACAAGATAATCGTGCTATCTCAGGTCTAAAGATTATATGCACTGATATGATTTATGACAAAACATTGACAAGAGTAAACTCCATGTGCTTGTCATAAGTGTCACTGGTTCGGCCTACTTATCATTTATAAGTGCCTATCATGTTTGTTATATGGCATGAGACTCACCATTCCATCTTATTTATATCTCATATAAATAACTTGGGAACAAACATGAATACAATCTTTCTGGATAAGTCATGTCCTTATTATGAAGTATCCTCGATTGTGAACCTATTTATGATACTTTGTGCTAGAAATATTGTCACTCATATTCTTAACAACTTATGAATAATATTTCTAACAAAATATCAATGGACCTTTTCTATTACACATAAATATATTATATAAATAGAAAAGTGGAAATGCCATTTATTAATAAAATATGTACAAGATACATACTAAATGATATGCTCTAGGGCATACTACTAACATTGGAGGCCTAGGGTTTTGAGGCAAAATTTGAAAAAATGAGTAAATGGCATGTTTGACCTATTGTGAAGTGAAATAATGGTCAATTATGACCAAATGAGTTGTGTGGGAATGGTAGGAAATTAAGTCAAATTCGTAGGGTAAATGGTCATGCTGCTCGCAGCATGACCAAGCCAACTTTGAAGGACCAAAACGGAAATTTTACAAGTTCAATTGATATGCCACCAATTGGGGATGAAAATAGACATAAAATGACACAATTTTCATTAAGGAACCATGCCCAAAAACTGACCAAAACCTAGTGAACCAATTGACCAAAGTTGGTTAAGAGCAGTCACATCAAGACAAACTGACCAAATGAACAGTAATTGTTCATTTGGTCATAACTCGAGCTAGGAAGGTCAAAATGATCTGAAATTTTACCAGTAATTAGATAAGATATAGATCTAAAACTTTCATGAAGAACACCAACCCAAATTATGCCATTAACCTAATCAAATTATTGAGCAAAGTTGAGTTACTGAACCTGCAAAACTGCAGGATTGCCATTTGAACAGTAAAGTTTCAATGGCTATAACTCTCTCTAGAAAACTCCGATTTAGGTGAATCTTAAACCGATGGAAACCTAAGACATATTTGAACATTTCGTATGTAGGAAATTAGACCAAATTATGAACTTAACTTGATCAAATTATTGAATGAAGTTGGATCAAAAATCTGCCAGAACCTAAATTGCAGCATGAACAGTGCACGTGAACAGTAACTGTATTTTGGCTATAACTTGAGCTACAAAACTCCAATTGGGGTGATTCAAAAAGGAGAATAAACTTAAGACAATGGGGAACATTTTCTATGCAGAAAGTTTTACCAAATTCCAACAATAAAGTGACCAATGGAACAGTGCAACTTAGGACTCCAAAACTGAAATTTACCAAATTTGCCTAAAAGACTTAGGATTTGAGTAAACAACCAAAACCAACAAGTTTAGTTATCAAAATGTGGTATGTGGGTGAAGTTGGAGTTCCCATACCTATTAAGCCTTAGAAAGTCAACTATTTGACTTGAATAGTGTAGTGAATAGTAACTCGAAACACAAAAATTTCGAGAACGTCGAATTTAACACGTTAGAACTAGGCAAATGTGAAGCTAAATTTATTTTGGATTTGTGTTAAGTTCTAGTACTGAAACATTGTAAAATTGTGTGTTTCAGTTGAAAAGAATATCGGGAAGGAACCCGAGGAACCGAGTTGAGGCTAAGGGACGACTCGCTTGAGGTTTGTGCACAACATCACTATGCTTTAAAATTCATTGATAAAGTGAATGAAATATGTATTTTACTTTTGCTTTGAATCGTTGAAAGTTTATTTGTGACATTATTTATGATGTTTTGATTTAAACTGTGAAAGTTATTGTGTATATTTGAAATAACAATGTTTAGCAAATTGTTAAGATAAGTTTTGAAACCACAGTGTCATGACCATATATTTGAACACCTCACTAGCATGACTAGTGGGGTGTCGATTCAATTTTGATTCCTTCTCTGGAGAAGTGTTGAGGTGTGCCAGTAGAAGAGGATTTGAATGGATATCCATATATTTGAGCTAGCTAGCCTTGTGATGTGATTTCTCTTTAGCCTCTGGCTATTGAGATTCTATTTGTTTCGAATGGCATGATTTAACTGTGGGTTTTATGAAATGTGTTTTGATACTTCGAAATGAACGTGGTTTGCATTAAAATCTCATGATTCATGTTTTGTGTTTAATGCTCATGTTTAGTCAAATTTTTGAATAAATATGATTTTATTTTTGCATAAAGATTATTTTAGTATGTTGTGCACCACTGAGTCCTAGTACTCAGCGATAGCTTTTATTGCTGTCGCAGATACAGAGACGAGAGGAGCAGCAGACTGAGCTGCTAAAGATTGAGGATCATTCAACCTAAAGTCTTCGGGTATAATTTATACCCTAATTGTAAATATTTCTTTTGATGTATATGTTGCACATAAATGTATGGACATGTAAAAAGGGGTCTTGAGCAGTTGTATAAAATTTGTATAAAGTTGTAATATATATTGTAGTTTGAAATTCTCTTAATGTAAATTTTGTAATGATCTAATTAAATTGTTTTGTTTCTAATGAAATATGAATGAAACTATTTTATTTAATTTGAATGAAATGGATTGTTAGTATTTTGATGATCATTGGATACTGGATTTGAAATTGAAAGTTGATAAATGTGTTGAGAAATTGTTTGAGATTGAGTTTGAAATTGAAGCAGTTGTTGAGAAAATTTTTAGAAGTGCTTTTTATAGGTATTTGAAGAACTGTTTTCTCAAAATACAGAGGGAACTCTGTTAAAATTTTTATAAAATTTGCGGAAAAATAAAATGGGCTAAAATTTCCAACTAGCTTTCAACTTAATTACATGTTTAAAATACTTATTAAAAATGCTCACCACTTATCAAAAATAAGAAAATTGTTTTAAAATCCCTTGTAGGGTACTTAATGAGTTATCGGTAGGTGAAGTTCGGTAGTTCATTAGGTATTCTACGGGATCATGTTATGCCTTATAGAGGGGTAAGGTGTGACATGTTTTAGTGGTATCAGAGCAAATTTTTGAAGTATGTTTTAACATATAAATTTGTGTCTTTCTTTGTTAAGTACAACTGCTCAATGTCCATATTTGTTACATACAGTGCATTGCATCATGAATATGAACTAACGGAGGGAAATCTCCATGTGTTATTTGTTTAGGAGATGCCCTAACTTCAGCCTGAAATGGAAGAAGGGGATCGCTCAGTTGAGCAGTCTGTTGAAGCTGAGGCACAAGGGTAAGCCCCAGCTTTACCGAATGTTAGTGGGTCGTGACACCACCCCACAAATGCCGCGATTTCTGCACGATTCGCATGAGATGGCTGCGATGTTTCACAAATGGCTGGGGTATGCTGCTCAAGCTCCACCCGGACACTGTGACACAACCACGCCTCGGCCGGACAATATGATAAATTATCTTGAAGTATGGGTTGCGGAATTTAAGGGTACGATGGACCCTTTAGAGGCAGAGCAATGGCTTAAAGAATGGATGAGTGTTTAAGAAACCGCACCGCCCGGATGAGTGAAGTTTGAATATTACGTGTCGCTCATCGCAAGGATGCGTATGATTGGTGGAAGACCATCCCCCACAGCTTGGTTGAACCACCAATGCTGACCTGGGATGACTTCATCAGAGTGTTCAGACAGAAATACATCCCAGATGCATACATTGATCAGAAGTTACAAGAGTTTCTGAGCCTAAAACAAGGCAATAGATCAGTGGCAGAGTATGAGAGGGAGTTCTCCCTGTAACACCCCTAAGTTCGGTAGTGCGTTCTCTTTGTTCCCGGTGACCGATCTTTGTCCGGGACAGCTAGGATGCCTAGAACTACACTTCGTTATGAGTGAGGAGACATAAAATAATGAAATACAAGAAGAGAAAACACAAGAAAAACAAAGAAAAAATAATAGCAAAGAAATGTAACCAAGTTAAGGGAGCCGAGAACCCTAGCGATGGGTGACCGCACCGGAAAGTCACGGTGTGGACCGTTGACTAGCCTTGGACTGCGGGGAACCCTGGAAAATATTTTTAGGACTTAAAGAGACCCCTATTGAAGTATAAATATCATTAGAAATGTCAAAGAAAAATTAAATAATTAATACAAAGAAAAGTGAAAAATCGAAAAACAGACAAAACCCGGTGTTACCGAAAAATCGGGAATGTAACCCGAACAGGGGCATTATGGTCATTTGACATCCCGAATTGTCTTTTGACCTAAATATCCATTAAAAATAAATAATATTACACTTAGAAAATAAAATGAAAAATTAGTTTGGTGGTACCTAAAGTAAATAGCAAAAATGAAGGGTTTAATGTGGAATAAATGGGAGTTAAGCTTATTATATGATTAAATTGAGTAAGTGGACCACTATAGATTAAATAAAGAACAAAATGGGCAGGTGTAAGTTCATTAAACATTCTGCAACTTCATCTTCTCTAAGTTCTTCATCCATGCCGAATTGAGAAGAAAAGAAACCTCCATTGCCGTTTCACTTAAAGCTTCCTCCACTTCTTCATTTCACTTCCAATCACTTAGGTTTCTTCATTAAAGATTGCCTCCACATCACAAGGAAGAGTTTGATACTAAAATCAAGAAGTTTAGTCAAGGTTTAACAAGTCCCAACCAAAGGTAAGTTTGTATTTTTGAATATTGTTTTGTTAAAGTTTGTATACATGTTATGGGTGTTTGCTTTGTGAAGGAAATTTTAAGTTTTGAGGAGTTCTTGATATGTCCAATTTTGGACAGCCATGGAGTTGTATGGTTAATGAAATATTCTTACATATGTTTGATGAGAATTCATGTTGAATAGGGTGAATTAATGTCCTAGTAAATTATTCCACATGTATATGGTGATTGTGCACTTGGAATGGAAATTGATGAATTGTAGGACACTTTGGCATTGTGGAACAATTCGGCAGCCTTGGGACTCCATGATGAATGTATGAATTCATGAAGATATTGGCAGAATTATGACATTGAGGATGTTTGTATTCTGCCCAAAATGATTTTTATGTGAAGTGGTAAATGGTTTTGGTAATGTACCAAAACAGAATGGGTAAGAGAGATGGACTTAGAGTAAGGTAAATGTGTAATTGATACATGTTTATGCAAGGTAATTAAGGACAGCCTACATTTTAGCCCATAACTTTAAATGTGTAACTCCAATTGGTATGAGACCAATTGGAGGTGAAACTAGGCACAAAACGTGCCAACTTTCATTGAGAAAGCATACCAAAATTCTGCTTGCAAGGTGACATGAAAAATGACCAATTCGGATTAAGTACAATTGAGGCCTAAAAACTGACCATTTGGGCAGCAGTTAGTGTTTAGGCCATAACTCACTCAAAACAGGTCCAATTGACCTGAAATTTTAACCATGAATAGTTAAGACCCATATCTACAAGTCTTATGAGACACCAAAGCCCAGAAATGACCATAAGCAAGTCAAACAGCTTGCACAAGTTCGGGTCCAAAAACTGGCCGAACCAAAGTTGACCAAAGTTGACCTAAAATGACCTAATTTGATGCCATTTGACCAGAAATAGTAAAATGACCATAACTTGGTCTACATAACTCGGATTGACCTGAAATTTTGCCCTGCGTACAATAAGACATAGATCTACAAGTTTGTAGTTTTGATCAAAACCCGAAAACCGAGGAAACTAGGTCGTCCAGCTAGGTCAAACTAGTATACCGGAATCCAGCAAGTTGCAATAAAATGCACTAAACAAGGAAATGAAATTGGTAACGTGTACCAACCCTAAAACACTGTCGAATGTGACATATTAGTGACACTAAAACCTAAATTACCTAGAACGCATCGAGGGTCAGTATATTAGGCGATTAAGCAAATAATAGCTTTCAGTGAATTATTTGTCAAACATTATCGATAGATACAGTTTAATTTAGTACTGAAACACTTCAAATTGTGTTTCTCAGTTACCAAAGACTCAGGAAAAGGGAAGGAAACACTGAGTCCAGACCAGGAGACAATTATCAGAGGTTTGTGCACAACAACTATTTCTTTTGAATTTTTCAATTGAAATGAATTATGACTATTTGTACATTATTATTTTAAATTGAGAAAATGTGTTTGAATGGATATTTATCACTTGAAAAGCATTGTAAATGGTTTGAAATTGTGAGAAATTGTTTGAATGATATTGATGGATATTTATTGATTGAAAAGCATTGGAAATGGTTTGAAACCACAGCTATCATGTATATTGATTCTATTCCTCACTAGCTTGACTAGTGGGACGAATTGAATTCCCTCTCTGGCTGAAGTGTTGAGGTGTGTGCCTGTTGAGGATGAATTGGATGAGTACTCATATTTTTGCTAGCTAGCTATGTTATTCCTCATTAGTCATCGACTTTTGGGACGAATTGAATACCTCATTAGCCATCGGCTTTTGGGACGAATTGAACTTTGGTACATGATTAAGCTGTGTGTGATTTATCGATATGTATTGTGAGATTGTGAAATGGATTTAAACTCTTATCGACATATATTGTCTTTTGAATTTATCCATGATCTGACTTATTGAAATTTATTGTGATATTGAGAAATGGAGTTTAAATTCTGTTGACAATTACTGTCTTGAAATTAACTATGGTTTTAAGTATCCACTATTTTTATGATTTATGAATTGTGATTTAAATTGTATTTAGTTAATGTTGTGCACCACTGAGACATTGTCTCAGCGATAGCTTTTTCATTGCTGTCGCAGGTAGACCGACAGACAAAGTAGCAGACTAGGCTGCTAGTACCTCCAGCAAGAGACTACCGGGTATCATGAGTATACTAACATTTTGCATTTTGTACTGTAATGTATGACCACTGTATGTACATATTGTGTTTGGTTTTGAGCAGTTGTAAATAAAAATTGTACATTGAAGTTGTAAAGTAATTATGAGTTATTTTGGCTTAAAAAAAATTGTATTATATTCCTTTTATCTCAGTCTTTGAAAAATCACTGTGGATTTGAGTTGAGAAATATGTTGTGTTGAGAATATGTTGGAGTTGAGATTTGGAAATATATTGAAGTGCTTTTTACAGATTTTTCTGAAGAACTGTTTATCCAAAATACAGATGGCACTCTGCCAAAATTTTTACAGAAATTTCAAATAATTCAAATGTGTTAGTTCTATCACTTCAGTTCAAAAAGGTTTTTAACACCTGTAAATAGAGCTCACCACTGAAAAAGAAGTAAGAAAAGTTTTTAAAATCCCTTGTAGTGTATTTAATGGATTATCAGTAGACGGAGTTGGTAATTCATTAGGTATACTACGGGATCATGTTATGCCTTACAGAGGGGTAGGGTGTGACACTCCCGCTTAAGTCATTATGCTGGGAGTCTCCTTACTACCAGCAAGGCAAGGTGTAAGAGATTTGAGACGGGTTTGAAGCCCAGCATAAGGATGCAAGTTGTGGGATTTCGACACAACAACTTCTCAGAGCTCATGTCTCAAGCATTTGAGTTGGAAAGAATAGAATCAGAAGCAACCGTAGTGAAAGAAAAATCAGAGAAAGCTGAGAAATTAGAGAAAGACAAGGGTGAAAAATCAGTTGAATAGAGTTCTGGTGCTACCTCTGGAAAGAAGAAGAAGTTTAGTGGACCCAGCAGGGGTCGAGGTGGAAGATTTGGTAGAGGCGATTTTACGGGCGAGAGACCCCTAGGTCGATTAGCGATCGGCGAGGGTTCACATTACGCCGCCTGTGAGACTTGTGGCAAGATTCATGGAGGGGAATGCTACTGGGCCACTGGAGCCTGCTTTAACTGCGGTGGCAAGGGCCATATAGCTAAAGACTGTACTAGTGCTCCGAGATATAGTCCAGCTCCTACTACTGCCGAGGGATCTATTCAGAGTCCTGCTCTCAGAGGTTCACAGTCAGTTGGCAGAGGAAGAGGTAGAGGTAGAGGCACTACTTCAGGCAGTCAGGGCATAGTTGGTCAGTCAAGACAAGGAAGTGCTTCAACCATAATTTATACAATGAGACAGCGAGAAGAGGCTGAGACTTCTGACGTGGTAGCTGGTATATTCTCTATCTCTGATCAAGAAGCATTTGTATTGTTTGATCCGGGTTCAACTCATTCATATGTTAGTGCTAGCATAGTTAGTTCACTTGCTGTTCCATGTGTGCAAATGGATTTTAAAGTGCTAGTAACTAGTCCGTTAGGACAAGAGGTCCGGGTCAACAGAATTTATAGAGACTGTCCTTTGGTGATCCAAGGACATGTTTTCCTGTCAGACTTGATTGAAATGCCCTTTAGAGAGTATGATATTATCTTGGGCATGGATTGATTAGCCAGGCATCACGCCATGATTGACTGTAGACTGAAGACAGTCACTTTTGGTCTCCCTTTGTACGGTGATGTGGTAATACACGGGGAGAGACAATTACTGCCATCAAACATCATTTCGGCTGCACTAGCCAGAAGGATGATCAGAAAGGGGTGTGAAGCATACTTGGCACATGTGATAGACACCTAAGTGGGGAGTCCAGCACTAAGGGACATCCCTACAGTATGTGATTTTCTAGATGTATTTCCTGATGAATTGCCAGGATTACCTCCAGAAAGAGAGGTGCAGTTTGAGATTGATGTTATGCCTGGTGTGGACCCAATCTCCATAACGCCATATAGAATGACACCTACAGAATTGAAAGAGTTGAAAGTGCAGTTGCAAGAACTACTTGACAAGGGCTTTATCCGCCCTAGTGTGTCGCCTTGGGGAGTGCCAGTATTGTTTGTAAAGAAGAAGGATGGCACTCTCCGCTTGTGTATTGATTATCGACAGTTGAATAAGGTGACTATAAAGAACAAATATCCATTGCCCCGCATTGATGACTTGTTTGATCAGTTGAGGGGTGCAGCTGTGTTCTCCAAAATTGACCTGAGATCAGGTTATTATCAGCTGAAAGTACAAGAGCAGAGTATTCCTAAAACTGCCTTCAGAACCCGCTATGGCCATTATGAATTCCTAGTCATGCCATTCGGGTTAACTAATGCTCCGGCTGCTTTTATGGATCTGATGAACACTATCTTCAGACCATATCTAGATCAGTTTGTTGTGGTATTCATAGATGATATATTGGTCTATTCGAGGAATGCAGAAGAGCATGATAGACATCTGCGGATTGTACTGCAGACTTTGAGAGAGAAACAGCTATATGCCAAATTGTCGAAGTGTGAATTTTGGCCGAAAGAAATATCTTTCTTGGGGCATGTAGTATCAGAAGAGGGCATCAAGGTAGATCCAAGTAAGATTGAAGCTGTCCTTAATTGGAGGCCACCCAGAAATGTCACAGAAATTCATAGTTTTCTGGGTTTAGCTGGATACTACCGTAGATTTGTGAAGGGATTCTCCATGTTGGCATCTCCATTGACCAAGCTGCTTAGAAAAGATGTGAAATTTTAGTGGATGGACAAATGCCAGCAGAGTTTTGAAGAATTGAAGAGATGTTTGACTGAAGCTCCAGCCCTGACTTTACCTACTCCGGGTAAAGAATACACAGTATATAGTGATGCTTCTCACAATGGGTTAGGCTGTGTATTGATGCAAGATCAAAATGTCATTGCCTATGCATCACGCCAGCTAAAACCGCATGAGAGGAACTATCCAACACATGATTTGGAGCTTGCAGCTATTGTGTTTGCTCTTAAGATCTGGAGACACTATTTGTATGGGGAAAAGTGTTACATCTATACAGATCATAAGAGTTTGAAGTATTTGGGCACCCAGAAAGAGTTGAATTTGAGACAGAGATGGTTAGAGTTGATAAAAGACTATGATTGTCTGATAGACTATCAGCCAGGGAAAGCTAATGTTGTGGCTGATGCCATAAGTCGCAAGACTATGGCAAGTCTAAGGGTTACTCCTTTGTCTTTAGTACATGAGTTGAGATCATTGCATGCCAGCTTAGAGATTAATGATGATGGGCAGACAGCAGTTGCATGGCATGTACAGCCAGTGTTGATTGATCAGATTAGAATGGCTGCTCAGAATGATCAGAAGTATCAGAAGCTGTTGAAAGAAGTCCGATAAGGCAAGAAACCAGAATTCTCAATTAGAGATGATGGTCTATTGCTACACTAGGGTAGAATGTGTGTTTCTAATGATGTTGATTTGAGGCAGATCATTTTGAAGGAAGCACATGAGTCTCCTTTTGCCATGCATCCTGGTGGCACAAAAATGTATAGAGGGCTAAAGGAGCATTACTGGTGGATGGGTATGAAAAGAGATGTGGCAGAGTTTATTTCTAAATGCCTAACTTGTCAGCAAGTAAAGGCAGAGCATCAAGTACCCGCTGGGTTGTTACATCCACTACCAGTACCAGAGTGGAAATGGGAGAGAATAACGATGGATTTTGTGATGGGACTTCCGAGGACACAGAAGAGTCATGATGCAGTTTGGGTCATTGTTGTGGTCGACTAAATCTGCTCATTTTTGCCGATTCGGATGGACTACGTTTAGAAAGATTGGCCAAGTTATACATCGATGAGATTATGAGGCGCATGGAGTGCGGTATCCATCGTGTCAGACAGAGATCCTAGGTTCACTTTTAGATTCTGGGGTAGTCTTCAGAGAGCCCTAGGAACTAGATTGAACTTCAGTACTGCATTCCACCCACAGACAGATGGCCAGTCTGAGAGGGTAATTCAGATCTTGGAGGACATGCTACGGGCTTGTGTGATTGAGTTTGAGGGTAGTTGGGATACACACTTGCCTTTAATTGAGTTTGCTTACAACAATAGCTACCAATCAAGCATTGGGATGCCTCCATATG
The DNA here is from genome assembly GCF_030052815.1 of Hevea brasiliensis. NCBI lineage: Eukaryota > Viridiplantae > Streptophyta > Magnoliopsida > Malpighiales > Euphorbiaceae > Hevea > Hevea brasiliensis. The sequence continues at coordinate 46,855,752 of NC_079500.1, read as the reverse complement.
AAGCTTTGTATGGCAGGAAATGTAGAACCCCGTTGTGTTGGGATGACGTGGGTGAAAGAAAGATGATTGGACCCGAAATAGTTCAGCAAACTGAGGAGAAGATCAGGGTGATCCGAAATCGACTTAAGACTGCATCAGACCGTCAGAAGTCCTACATTGATTTGAAAAGAAGGGATATTGAGTATGCAGTGGGTGAGAAAGTTTTCCTCAAGGTTTCTCCTTGGAAAAGAATTATGAGATTTGGCAAAAAGGGGAAACTGAGTCCTCGTTTCATTGGGCCATATGAGGTTCTGGAAAGAGTGGGTCCTTTGGCATATCGGTTGGCACTACCTCCAAAGTTAGAAAAGATACATAATGTCTTCCATGTGTCTATGTTAAGGAGGTATCGATCAGACCCATCTCATGTACTACCAGTAGAGGAAATTGAAGTAAATCCAGACCTCACATATGAAGAAGAACCCATAGAGATTCTGGCTTATGAGGTGAAGCAGCTACGAAACAAGCAAATACCGTTGGTAAAAGTACTGTGGAACCATCATTCGGGCCAGGAGGCTACTTGGGAACGAGAGGAGGACATGAGGAGATAGCACCCACAGCTGTTCAGAGATTGATACCAGGTAAAATTTCGAGACGAAATTTATTTTAAGCGGGGGAGAATTGTAACACCCCGGTTTCATAGCCTGGTAGATTTCACTGTTCCGGTGACCGGTGTCGGTCCGGATAATTAAGGGGATTAGAACCACACTTAAGACAATTAGAGAAGCCATAAACACAAATAATTAGTAGTGTTCAATTAGTTGAATATAAATAAGAAAAACAGAACAGAAGAAGTTAAACGAGCCGAGAGTCACAGCGATGGGTGACCTTCTCGGGAATGACTGCGAAGTCATTTTAAACTCAAATTTCGAACCGTAAAAAGTGACGCTGCAGTCCTTATGACCCTTATGAACATAGTAGAAAAGAGAAAATCACGAAAAAGAACTGTTAAGCCAGTCCAATAATTAGGTCAGAGAGCCGGAAGAAATATGGAATTAATTGTAAATCGGGATGAACCGGCGAGGGGCAATTTGGTCAATTGACCCCGAGAGCTGACTCCTGACCTAACTGTCAAATAAAAATGGAGAAAAGAAAATTTTGGAATCGAGAATTAAATTAAAGAACTAATAGAAAAATAAAAAAAAAGAGAGGAAAATGAAAAAGTAAAAAGGTGATGACATCATGCATGACCTCATGCATGATGCCATAAATAAATAAATTAATTTATTTATTAAATTAGATTTTGTGGTCTTCCATAAGCAAAATAGATAAAAAGAAAGAAAAGAAAAAAAAATAAAAACCCTTCTTCTCCCTTTGTTGCCGCCCCATTTTCTCCCAAAACCCTCCATGAGAATTCCTCCATTTAAGCTTACACTTAAGCTTTAATTCCTCCACTCAACCTTAACAACTCCCCTAAAAACCTTACTAGAGCTTACTATTGCAACTTAAGAAGAAGATTGAAAGAAGAAAGGAGCACAAAAGATTGAGATTTGAGGATCTAAGCAAAGGTTAGTCCCTTAACTATCAATTTGTTAATTAAGTGCATAATTAGTTGTTGAAATGAGCTTAGAAACTAATAAAATGAAATGAAAATATGTGGATAGACCAAACTGAAATTTTGGCCTGTTGAAGGGGCGTATGATTTTGTATGGTTTGATGGATTTAAATGTGTTAGTAAACTTGCATGAGAATGGTAGTAAGATGGAAATGCATAAATGAGAATAAATGCAACATTTTAGTGTGATTAGGGTTTGGACGCCTAGGGTTTTGAGGCAAAATTTGGAAAAATAAGTAAATGGCATGTTTGACCTATTGTCAAGTGAAATAATGGTCAATTATGACCAAATGAGTTGTGTGGGAATGGTAGGAAATTAAGTCAAATTCGTAGGGTAAATGGTCATGCTGCTAGCAGCATGACCAAGCCAACTTTGAAGGACCAAAACGGAAATTTTACAAGTTCAATTGATATGCCACCAATTGGGGATGAAAATAGACATAAAATGACACAATTTTAATTAAGGAACCATGCCCAAAAACTGACCAAAACCTAGTAAACCAATTGACCAAAGTTGGTTAAGAGCAGTCTGCCACTGCACAAACTGACCAAATGAACAGTAATTATTCATTTGGTCATAACTCGAGCTAGTAAGGTCAAAATGACCTGAAATTTTACCAGTAATTAGATAAGATATAGATCCAAAACTTTCATGAAGAACACCAACCCAAATTATGCCATTAACCTAATCCAATTATTGAGCGAATTTGAGTTACTGAACCTACAAAACTACAAGATTGCATTTAAACAGTAAAGTTTCAATGGCTATAACTCTCTCTAGAAAACTCCGATTTAGGTGAATCTTAAACCGATGGAAACCTAAGACATAGTAGAACATTTTGTATGAAGGAAATTAGACCAAATTATGGACTTAACTTGGTCAAATTATTGAATGAAGTTGGATCAAAAATCTGCCAGAACCTAAATTGCAGCATGAATAGTGCACGTGAACAGTAACTATATTTTGGCTATAACTTGAGCTACAAAACTCCAATTGGGGTGATTTAAAAAGGAGAATAAACTTAAGACAATGGGGAACATTTTTTATGAAGAAAGTTTTGCCAAATTCCAACAATAAAGTGACCAATGGAACAGTGCAACTTAGGACTCCAAAACTAAAATTTACCAAATTTGACTAAAAGACTTAGGATTTGAGTAAACAACAAAAACCAACAAGTTTAGTGACCAAAATGTGGTATGTGGGTGAAGTTGAAGTTTCCATACCTATTAAGCCTTAGAAAGTCAACTATTTGACTTGAATAGTGTAGTGAATAGTAACCCGAAACACAAAAATTTCGAGAACGTCGAATTTAACACGTTAGAACTAGGTAAATGTGAAGCTAAATTTATTTTGGAATTGTGTTAAGTTCTAGTACTGAAACATTGTAAAATTGTGTGTTTCAGTTGAAAAGAATATCGGGAAGGAACCCGAGGAACCGAGTTGAGGCTAAGGGACGACTCGCTTGAGGTTTGTGCACAACATCACTAAGCTTTAAAATTCATTGATAAAGTGAATGAAATATGTATTTTACTTTTGCTTTGAATCGTTGAAAGTTTATTTGTGACATTATTTATGATGTTTTGATTTAAACTGTGAAAGTTATTGTGTATATTTGAAATAACAATGTTTAGCAAATTGTTAAGATAAGTTTTAAAATCACAGTGTCATGACCATATATTTGAACACCTCACTAGCATGACTAGTGGGGGTAATCAGTTTCGAATTTTGATTCCTTCTCTGGAGAAGTGTTGAAGTGTGCCAGTAGAAGAGGATTTGAATGGATATCCATATATTTGAGCTAGCTAGCCTTGTGATGTGATTTCTCTTTAGCCTCTGGCTATTGAGATTCTATTTGTTTCGAATGGCATGATTTAACTGTGGGTTTTATGAAATGTGTTTTGATACTTCGAAATGAACGTGGTTTGCATTAAAATCTCATAATTCATGTTTTGTGTTTAATGCTCATGTTTAGTCAAATTTTTGAATAAATATGATTTTATTTTTGCATAAATAAAGATTATTTTAGTATGTTGTGCACCACTGAGTCCTAGTACTCGTAGCTAGCTTTATTCTTTGTCATGAGATCTGAGAGGAGGAGGAAGCGTGAGCTGCTAAAGATTGAGGATCATTCAGCCTAAAGTCTTCGGGTATAATTTATACCCTAATTATAAATATTTCTTTTAATGTATATATTGCACATAAATGTATGGACATGTAAAAATGGGTCTTGAGTAGTTGTATAAAATTTGTATAAAGTTGTAATATATATTGTAGTTTGAAATTCTCTTAATGTAAATTTTGTAATGATCTATTTAAATTGTTTTGTTTCTAATGAAATATGAATGAAACTATTTTATTTAATTTGAATGAAATGGATTGTTAGTATTTTGATGATCATTGGATACTGGATTTGAAATTGAAAGTTGATAAATGTGTTGAGAAATTGTTTGACATTGAGTTTGAAATTGAAGCAGTTGTTGAGAAAATTTTTAGAAGTGCTTTTTACAGGTATTTGAAGAACTGTTTTCTCAAAATACAGAGGGAACTCTGTCAAAATTTTTATAAAATTTGCGGAAAAATAAAATGGGCTAAAATTTCCAACTAGCTTTCAACTTAATTACATGTTTAAAATACTTATTAGAAATGCTCACCACTTATCAAAAATAAGAAAATTGTTTTAAAATCCCTTGTAGGGTACTTAATGAGTTATCGGTAGGTGAAGTTCGGTTGTTCATTAGGTATTCTACGGGATCATGTTATGCCTTACAGAGGGGTAAGGTGTGACAACCAATCTATGCCCAAGATAATATCATAATCTCTGAAGGGCATTTCTATCAGATCGGATAGAAAAATAAGTCCTTGGATCACTAAAGGACAATCTCTATACATTCTATTGACTCTGACCTCTTGTCCGAATAGACTTGTTACTAGCACCTCAAAATCCATTTTGACACATGAAACAGCAAGAGAACTAACGATGCAAGCACTAACATAGGAATGGGTAGAACCCGGATCAAACAATACAAATACATCTTGATCAGAGATAGAGAAGATACCAGCCACAATGTCAGAAGTCTCAGCCTCTTCTCTCTATCTCATCGTGTAGACTCTGGCGGGAGCACTGCCTTTTTCTGATTTATTTACTGTACCATGAATTCCTGAGGTGCTGCTCTTACCTTTGCCTCTACCTCTGCTAGATGGTTGTGAACCTCTAGTAGAAGAACTCTGTATAGACCCTTCTGCAGTAGTAGGAGGTGGCCTAAATCTACAGGCACTGGTATAATCTTTAGCTAGATGTTCCGTACCCCCGCAGTTAAAATAGGCTCCTGTAGCCCAGTAACATATCCCACCATAGGTCTTGCCACATGTCTCATAAGGGCAGGGAGGGTGAGAACTTTTGGTTGTCTGCTGACCAGTTCGAGGGGGTCTCTGCCCAGAAAATCTTTCCCTTCCAGAATTTTTACCTCTGCTTGGTCCCCCAAAGTTCTTTCTTTTTGCAGTATTGCCACAGGAACTTTAATCAGCTGAATTTTTGCTCTTTTCTTTTTCTATTTTTTGTATTTTCTCTTTCACTGGTGCCCTTTCTGACTCAATTCTTTCTAACTCAAGTGCTTGAGAAATAAGTTCAGAGAAGTTATTATGTCTGAATCCAACCACTTGCATCCTCAGACTGGGCTTCAAACCGGTCTCAAACCTCTTACATCTTTCTCTGCTAGTAGAAAGTAGACTCCCTGCATAGTGGCTCAGGCAGGAGAACTCCCTTTCACATTCTGCCATTAATCTGCTTCCTTGTTTAAGGCTTAAGAACTCCTGTAGTTTCTGGTCCACATAAGCATCTGGGACATATTTTTTTATTGAACTCTCTGAGGAAGTCATCCCATAACAACACTGGTGGTTCCACCAAACTATGGGGGATGATTTTCCACCAATCATACGCATCCCATTATAGCAGTGACACTGAATATTCAAATCTTAGCTTGTCTGTGCAATGTAGTTTCTTGAACACTATCCATTCTCTCCAACTACTGTTCTGCCTCTAAAGTGTCCACTATACCCTTCAACTCTATAGCCCCATACTTAATTAGCTTGTCATACTGCCTGGCTGGGGGCTGAGGTTACACCACAGGTGTCTAAAGTGGAGCTTGAGTAGGCATGCTCCCAGCCATTTGTTGAAACATCCCAGCCATATACTGACCAAATTGTGTAGGAAACTACAGCATTGGTGGGGATGGTGCCACTGATCCGCTTACATTTTGAAGGGCTGGGGCTTCCCCTTGCGCCTCAGCCTCTACAGATTGCTCAACTGAGCGGTCCCCTTCTTCCATTTCAATTCGAGGGTATTATACCTCCTAAACAAATACCACAAGGAGATTTCTTTCCGTTAGATCATATTTATAATGTAATGCACTGTATGTATCAAATAAGGACATTGAGCAGTTGTACTTATCAAAGAAACTATGCAAATTCACAAGTCAAAATATACTTCAAAAACTTGCTCTGGTACCACTAAAACATGTCACACCTTAACTCTTTGTAAGGCATAACATGATCCCATAGTATACTTAATGAATTACTGAACTTCGCCTATTGATAACTCATTAAATACAATACAAGAGATTTTAAAACAATTTTTTCTTCTTTTGTAGGAGATGAGTACTTTTAACAGTCTTAAAAACTTTTATTTGAAGTTTAAATGTTAGGTAAAAATTTTGCCAAATTTTATTTTTTTGTAAATTTTATAAAAATTTTGGCAGAGTGCCGTCTATAATTGAGTAAATCCAAAAATTTTAAACCTGTAAAAAGCACTTCCAATGATTTTCCAATCACAATCTCCCAACCTCCAATATATCAATACATTTCAAATCAACACAATTCAACTAAAATATTCACAATTCACAATATTTCAAAACAATTAATTACACTCATGCACATTTCATTTAAAATAATTAATTTACATTCACAAGGTTCATTTACAATCATCAAATCCAAAAATAATACTATTACAAATTTACTACACAAATGCTCAAGACCCATTTACAAAACATACATACAGCCATATACATCAAAATAAATATGTACAAAAGGGTATAATTCAATACCCCACAAAAATCCAAAAGTGAAGTACTTTTAGTCCTTAGCAACTTACTATGCTGCTTTACCAGTCTCTCTACCTGTGACAACAACGAAAAGCCATCATTGATAACAATCACTCAGTGGTGCACAACATAACAAAAATACCAATTTATGCATATGTTAAATTATGATTAGTCCAAATTTAGTACTAGAATTGGCAAATAGATACAAAACATAATTTAAAATTTTAATCAAAGAAATTTTCACTTCAGAAGCCATAAAATAATTTTTATAAATCACACAGTTATATTATGCCATCAATATATTTTTCATCTCAACAGCCAAAGGCTTATGAGGAATACTAAGGCTAGCTAGCTCAAATCAATGGGTATGTAACATCCTCACTTTAGCTAGTCCGTACAGTTTACTGTTCCGTTGACCAATATCAGTCGGGGCAACTAGAATGTTTGAAATTATAATTAGACTAAAGTGGGGAGTTCTAAAGAAACTAAATAATTCTCATAAAAATCAAAGAAAATTTTTAGAAACGAAATACACTAAGGTTAAACGAGTCGAAACCCCAGTGATGAGTAACCCGAAAGGGAAGTGACAGTGAAGGCCGTTAACAACCCTAGACACGAGAGAAAATTTATAAAATAATTTTTGGGACTTCAGAGAAGGGTCATTGAGGTTCTTATGGCATTAGAATGCCAAAAAAATGCTTAGAAAAATTTTTCTATCGGTAGACACAATTTTGGCTCGTTAAGCCAAACGGAGGGCATTTTGGTCATTTCATCTTTAGAGATGATTTTTGGCCAACTTGTCCAGTTAAATAAATAATTTATATGACATAAAAATGTGAATAAATATTGTTACAAATTTAATTGAAATTAAATAGACAAGAAAAGGAGAGAAAATGAAAGAAATTGAAATTATGACATCATAATGATGTCATTAAAATTCTCCCACCCAATCACATGTTGACACATGGCACAAGTTTATTTAAAAAGACTTAATGGGCAGAAAAATGAAGAAAAAAAAAACAGAACACTCTTATCCTTCTTCTTGCCGTCACCCTCTCCCTCCATAGCCACCATTATCAAGCTTTTTAAAGCTTGATTTCCATAGCTTTTACCCAACTAAACCCTATATTCCCAACACAAAAAAATTGTTCTTACATCTTGGTGAGTTTTTGGAAATTTCACTTCATTAGATTTTTGTGACCTAACCTTGATTTTCTCTTCAAATTCATGTTAAAGGACTATGATTGAGTGCAAATTACAAAGAAATTTATTAAATACCATGTGCATGCCCATCCCATATTTTCGGCACCCTTGGTTGGGGTAAGATTGTGATGATTTTTATGGAGCTAAAATGGTAGTATGGCTGCCCTTAATATGAATCTCTTAAGTGGAGTGATGAAATTCAAACTATAATGCATGGTTTGTGATAGTTTAGTGAGGGTTTGGGATGAAAATGAGAGTTTGATTATGTGATGATGAAAGTAGGTTTTAATGGTCAATTAGTGACCATTTGGTTTTGTTTGAATAAAAAATGAAGTGGGTTGTGTAGTGGGAATTGAGTTTGGTGTGGCTGCCCTTGGTGACCTGCAGGACTGGGCATGAGTCCAGCAAGTTTGGGTAGCAATAACTGGAGTTGTAGAGGTTCAATTGGTGCAAGGCCAATTGGATGTGAAACTAGACACATAATGGCACAACTCTGGTGAAGAAACCATGCTCAGAAAATCAAACCAAGTTGACCTAAAGATTGCCCTAATCCGGGTGACCTGCATTCCACCTGGGCAAAATGACCAAATGAATAGTGTTTAGTCATTTGGCCATAACTCAGTGTAGAAAGGTCCAATTGACCTGAAATTTTACTAGCAACAAGATGAGATATAGACCTACAACTTTCATGAGGAAACCTAACTCAAATTATGACCATAACATATTCAGAAAGTGACCTGCAATCACTACTCAAATTACTGTAGATTTGGTCAGTCTAGAAATTCTGGAAAAATTATAATTCGGCCGGTTGTAGTTTTTGGGCCATAACTTGAGCTACAAAACTCCAAATGGAGTGATTCGAAAAAGGAAATGTAACTAGAAAAAATAAGGAACAACTTTCTTGTTAACTATTTTGCCAAATTGCCACTGCAAAAATGATTAATGGAACGTAAACACAAAGCTTAAAAACTGAAAATTTTGAACAATTAACATTAAGCTTAGAAATGGTATTGGCAATCAATACCAACAATTTTAGAATGCAAAATGTGGTATGTTGGGAGTATTAAAACCAATGTACCTATTGTCCATATAAAAGTCAACATTTTGTTGACTAATGAATTGAATAATAACACCAAAACTTGAATTTCAAGAATTGTGAAACTTTAAAGTGTAATATGCCTTAGTATACCTAGCAAGATTGGTTTGGATAGATTGGCATGCCAATAGGGTTCCATTAGCAGTACTGCATATGGCTTTAGGCCATTCTGTGTTTTATGGCCTCACGTGCCATTCTGTGATAAAATAGCCTTTGGTTATGTTGATTGAGATATTATACTTGGGTTTCATCCTTGATAATTATTACAGCTTATTAGCTGTTCTGTTGCACACCGGGAGACACAATGTGACCTATTGTGTGATGGTCCGAGGTACTTAGTACCCAGTGCCAGTTTACCCGCTTATTCAATCCAGTCAACTAGTATGGGTTATTCGGGCAATAATAATAAATCTTACCAAATTTTAATCGAATAATACTGCAATAAATATCAGAAATTAAGTCTATAAAAAATGTAAACATACATTCTGCATATTTACTTTATTTTACTTATTTTATATTATCACCACTAAGCAGAATTTCTTAGCGCGTCGCTTTTGCCAAGCGCAGGTACTGGAGACATAGCTGGGGAGTCCAGCATACCTCATACAGGGTGAGCCTTCAGATTTGCACTCAGAGTTCAGAGTCACCTCGCATTGCAGTGCATTTGGTAGGACATTAGGACACTTTTGATATTTTGATATTTTGTATTTTGTAAACTTCTACAATGTATATTACAAATTCATGTAATTTAGCTTTTGATGTAATTATCTATGAACTATGTTCAGTAATAAATAATGTAAGCATTTCTCATTGAGGTGACTGTAATATGAATTGAATTAAATTTTGAGATACTAAAGTCAGTTGAAGAATTGCTGAGAATATATTGGTGGTTGACTGAAATTGATGTGATGATTTTATTGGAAGTGTTTTTAACAGATTCAGAAGAACTATTTTTCCAATTTATAGCTGGCACTATGCCAGATTTTTTATAAAATTTGCGAAAACATTTAGATTAATAAAAAATTGTAAATAAATAAGTAAAAAGGGTAAATTGAATTGAAATATGATTTGGTGCTCCGGCACACTGTGTGGCATATCTTGCTCGGCTACACTGTAGACGGGTAAGGGGTGTCACATTTAGTGGTATCAGAGCATTGGTTTAGGCATTTCTGGGCCTAGATAGAGTGCATACCATTGCATTGCATTTGTAAGTGTTGAGGTGACACTGATGCAGATCTATTTATTTTCTTATTTTGAATAGAATATAGATCCTGCTTCTCAAAGAGCAGTTGATGAAGAGGTGGAGAGTCGTGCTCCACCAAGGACTGAATCTGGGGACAGGGGAGAATCTGCTCCACCAGCAGCTGAGGCACCTGCCCAACCTCAGTTTGCACTATTTCAGCAAATGACTGAATTTTACCGGCAAATGATGGGGGCAAATCCACCACCACAACCACAGCCACAACCTCCACTAGCACCACAGAAGTCCCATCTGGAGAAACTATGAAAACATGGGGCTGTGGATTTCTTTGGGAAGAGGGAGGATGATCCCATGACAGTAGAAAACTGGTTGGATAGAACAATCAGAGTGCTGAAACAGCTTAACTGCATCCCCCGAGCAGAACCTGGAGGGTGCTGTGTCTCTACTTCAGGATGATGCATATCAGTGGTGGGACACAGTAACCAGTGAGGTGCAACCAGAACGGATCACCTGGGAATTCTTCCTCACAGAGTTCAGGAAGAAATATGTCAGTAAAGTATATTTAGAAGAGCGAAGAAGAGAATTTATCAGTCTGAGACAGAGGCAATTATCAGTGGTAGAGTATGAGCGTGAGTTTGTCAGACTGAGCCGGTATGGGAGGGAGATAGTCCCTACAAAGGCAGAGAGGTGTAGAAGGTTTGAAGAAGGGCTCAATGACAATATCAAAGTCATGATAACAGTATTGGAGATTACAGATTTTTCTAAGCTAGTTGATGCTGCAATGAAAGTAGAGAGAGTATGAATAAATGAACAAAATAGAAGGGAAAGACAGCAGAAGAGGGGTCCAGGTCAGTTCAGTACATTTTCTGCTCCCAGTAAGAAGAGTAAGGGTCCTCCTGCTCAGGGTTCAGGACAACCACAGGTCGTGGTCGATCAGGCCTGCACCAAAGTTTACACCTAGGAGAGGCCACCCACACTATCGCAAGGGCTCTCCAGTGGCGGTGTTCAGGGACCAGCCAAAGAACTCGTCATCCGCATCGCCAAAAGTGGCATAAGGGGGACTATTGGCGAGTGACTGGTGCATGCTTATGATGTGGATCTACAGAATATCAGATCAAGAATTGTCCGAAGAGGACTACTACAGTTGCTCCAACACAAGTTGACAGACCTGCTCTTGCACCACAAAGGGGTAGGAAACTTGGTAAATCTGAGGCAGCTGATCCATCACTGAGGCCTGCTTCCGAGTCAACTGAGAGGCTAGAGACTAGAATACCTGCCAGGCCCTATGCCATCAGAGCTCAGGAGGAGCAAGATGCCCCGGATGTCATCAGGGGTACTTTCTCCCTCTACAACACTTTTGTGCATGCATTGGTGGATCCAAGATCCACTCATTTCTACATTTGCATCAAACTACCCATAGAGAGGGGAGTTCCAGTAGAGGAGAGTGATCAAGACATTCTGGTCACAAATCCACTACGCCATAGCGTGGTAGTGAATAAAGTATATAAAGGTTGCCCGTTGAGGATTCAGGGGTATGAATTCTCGGCAGACCTAATTTAATTGCCCTTCCACGAGTTTGACGTGATTTTGGGAATGGACTGGTTATCACGTTATCAGGCAATAGTTGATTGCACATTAAAGAGGATTTCTCTGAAAACTTCTAAGGGTAATGAGATTACTGTTGTGGGTGAAAGGACAGATTTCCTGTCCAATGTTATCTCAACCACAATTGCAAGAAGATTGATGAGAAAAGGCTATGAAGCTTACCTAGCACACGTAGTTGATACTAGGCAAGCTAAGCCAAACCTGTGTGATATACCCACAGTAAGAGACTTCCCAGATGTATTTCCTGAAGAGTTGCCTGGTTTATCACCAGAAAGGGAAGTCGAGTTTGCTATTGAGGTAATGCCGGGTACAACACCAATTTCTATTGCCCCTTATAGGATGGCACCCACTGAATTGAAGGAGTTGAAAATTTAGTTACAGGAGTTATTCGATAAGGGGTTCATACGCCCCAGTATGTCACCATGAGGAGCTTCGGTACTGTTTGTGAAGAAGAAGGATGGAACCTTGAGATTGTGTATTGATTACCGGCAGTTGAACAAAGTAACTGTGAAGAATAAATATCCATTGCCCAGAATTGACGATCTATTTGATCAGTTGAAGGGAGCTGGTGTATTTTCAAAAATTGATCTCAGATCAGGGTATCATCAATTGAGGGTAAAGGATGCAAATGTGTCAAAAACTACATTCAGAACCCGGTATGGGCATTATGAATTTCTAGTGATGCCGTTTGGGTTAACAAATGCACCAGTAGCATTTATGGACCTTATGAATCGTATCGTTCATCCATATTTAGATCGGTTTGTAGTGGTCTTTATTAATGATATTCTGGTGTATTCCAAGACTAGGGAAGAACATGATGAACATTTGAGGATTGTTTTGCAAACCTTGTGAGAAAAGAAGATGTATGCTAAGTTGTCCAAGTGTGACTTCCTGATGAGTGAAATCTCTTTCCTTGGACACATAGTATCAGCAGAGGGGATTAGAGTGGATCCCAAAAAGATAAAAGCAGTGATGGAATGGAAGCCTCCCAGAAATACAACTGAGGTCAAAAGTTTCTTGGGGCTAGCTGGGTATTACAGAAGATTTGTGAAGGGGTTCTCTCTTATAGCTGCTCTAATGACCAAATTGTTGCACAAGAATGTGAAATTTGGCTGGAACGACAAGTGCCAAGCCAGTTTTGAGAGGCTGAAGGCTATGTTGTGAAGCACCGCAGCACACCAAAGGTCGTGAAAAGACTTTGTGATCTACAATGATGCCTCACATAATGGGCTAATGTGTGTATTGATGTAAGAGGGGAAAATGGTCGCCTATGCTTCCAGGCAGTTAAGGCCACATGAACAGAACTACCCTACTCATGACCTGGAGTTAGCAGCAATTATCTTCACACTGAAGATATGGAGGCATTATTTGTATGGTGAAAAATGCTACATCTATACAGACCACAAGAGTCTAAAATATTTGCCAGCCCAGAAGGAGCTCAATCTTAGACAGAGGCGATGGATTGAGTTCCTAAAGGACTACGATTATGTGATAGATTATCATCCTGGGAAGGCAAATGTAGTTACTGATGCCTTGAGTAGAAAATCCATCATAGCTTTAAGATCACTAAATGCTTGTCTGTCCTTAGCTCAAGATAAAGCTATTTTGGCTGAGTTACAAGTGAAGCCATACCTACTACAGCAGATACAAGATGGGCAGAAGGCAGATGAAAAATTAGTGGCCATTGTGGGTAAAATTCCAGAGGGAAAGGAAACTGATTATGAAGTGAAAGCAGATGGGTGTCTGTACTACAGAGGAAGAGTGAGTGTACCAGATGATGGAGAATTGAATACTAGTATTCTGAAAGAAGCACACACTAGTGTTTATGCTATGCACCCAGGAAGCACAAAAATGTATAATGATTTGAAGCCTCATTATTGGTGGCCTGGTATGAAGAGGGACACAGCTGACTATGTGACTAAGTGTTTGACATGTCAACAAGTTAAAGCAGAACATCAAGTTCCATCAGGATTGCTATAGCCTATAAGCATACCTGAATGGAAATGGGACCGGGTCACTATGGATTTTGTTAGTGGTCTACCTCTCACCTAGAAGAAGCATGATGCAGTATGGGTGATAGTGGATAGATTGACGAAGTCAGCACATTTTCTGCCAGTTAGGACTGACTACTCACTGGAGAAGCTAGTAGAATTGTATATCAGTGAGATAGTTAGACTGCATGGAGTCCCACTTTCCATCATATCTTATCGAGACCCAAGGTTTACATCAAGATTCTGGAAAAAGTTACAAGTAGCCTTGGGCACACAACTCCGTTTTAGCACGACTTTTCATCTTCATATGGATGGATAGTCAGAACGAGTAATCCAGATCCTAGAGGATATGCTGAGGAATTGTGTCATTGAGTTTGAGGGGAGTTGGGATAGATATCTCCCACTAGCAGAATTAGCATATAACAATAGCTACCAAGCTAGCATTCAAATGGCTCCATATGAAGCACTGTATGGGAGGAAATGCAGAACCCAAGTGTGTTGGACTGAATTGGGCGAAGATAAGTTGGTAGAACCAGACCTGGTGAAACAGACTGAGGAGAAAGTGAAGATAATCAAAGCTAACTTGAAGGTTGCCTTAGATAGAAAGAAATCTTATGTCAACTTGAAGAGAAAAGAGATAGAGTATGTAGTTGGTGATAAAGTGTTTCTCAAAGTCTCACCGTGGAAGAAAGTAATGAGGTTTGGAAGAAAGGGTAAGTTAAGCCCTAGGTTCATTGGCCCATATGAAGTTATTGAACGTGTGGGACTAGTGGCCTTTTGGCTAGCTTTACCACCAGAACTGGATAAAATCCATAATGTATTCCATGTTTCTATGCTGAGAAGATATCACTTAGACCATTCACATGTCATTTCCATGGAAGAGATTGAAATCCAATCGGACTTGACATATACAGAAGAACCTATACAGATCCTAGCTCGAGAAGTGAAGGAACTGAGAAATAAACAAATTCCACTGGTGAAAGTGCTTTGGAGGCATCACAATACTGAAGAGGCAACTTGGGAAAGTGAAGAGACGATGAGGCAACAGTTTCCTCAACTGTTTGCATCAGGTAAATTTCGAGGACGAAATTTTTATTAGAAAGGAAGAGTTGTAACATCCTCACTTTAGCTAGTCTGTACAGTCTACTATTCCATTGACCAATATTGGTCCGGGCAGCTAGAATATTTGAAATTATAATTATACTAAAGTGGGGAGTTATAAAGAAACTAAATAATGCTCATAAAAATCAAGGGAAATTTTTAGAAACGAAATACACTAAGGTTAAACGAGCCGAAACCCCAGTGATGAGTAACCTGAAGGGGAAGTGACGGTGAAGGCCGTTAACAACCCTAGACCCAGGGAAAAATTTATAAAATAATTTTTGGGACTCTAGAGAAGGGTCATTGAGGTTCTTATGACATTAGAATGCCAAGAAAATGCTTAGAAAAATTTTTCTATTGGTACACACAATTTTGGCTCGTTAAGCCAAACGGAGGGCATTTTTGTCATTTCGTCTTCAGAGATGATTTTTGGCCAACTTGTCCAGTTAAATAAATAATTTATATGACATAAAATGTGAATAAATATTGTTAAAAATTTAATTGAAATTAAATAGACAAGAAAAGGAGAGAAAATGAAAGAAATTAGAATTATGACATCATAATGATGTCATTAAAATTCTTCCACCCAATCACATGTTGACACAGGCACAAGTTTATTTAAAAAGACTTAATGGGCAGAAAAATAAAGAAAAAAAAAATCAGAACACTCTTATCCTTCTTCTTGCCGTCACCCTCTCCCTCCATAGCCACCATTATCAAGCTTTTTAAAGCTTGATTTCCATAGCTTTTACCCAACTAAACCTTATATTCCTAACACAAAAAAATTGTTCTTACATCTTGGTGAGTCTTTTAGGAGCAAAAAAGAAAAGAAAAAGAAGAACCCTAGCAAGTTGGAAATTTCACTCCATTAGAGGTTTGTGACCTAACCTTGATTTTCTCTTTAAATTCATGTTAAAGGACTATGATTGTTTGCAAATTACAAAGAAATTTATTAAATACCATGTGTATTCCCATCCCATATTTTTGGCAGCCTGGGTTGGGGTAAGATTGTGATGATTTTTATGGAGCTAAAATGGTAGTATGGCTGCCCTTAATATGAATCTCTTAAGTGGAGTGATGAAATGCAAATTATAATGCATGGTTTGTGATAGTTGAGTTAGGGTTTGGGATGAAAATGAGACTTTGATCATGTGATGATAAAATTAGGTTTTAATGGTCAATTAGAGACCATTTGGTTTTGTTTGAATAAAAAATGAAATGGGTTGTGTAGTGGGAATTGAGTTTGGTGTGGCTGCCCTTGGTGACCTGTAGGACTGGGCATGAGTCCAGCAGGTTTGGGCAGCAATAACTGAAGTTGTAGAGGTTCAATTGCTGCAAGGCCAATTGGACATGAAACTAGACACATAATGGCACAACTTTGGTGAAGAAACCATGCCAAGAAAATCAAACCAAGTTGACCTAAAGATTGCCCTAATCCGGGTGACCTGCATTCTGCCTGGGCAAAATGACCAAATGAATAGTGTTTATTCATTTATCCATAACTCAGTGTAGAAAGGTCCAATTGACCTAAAATTTTACCAGCAACAAGCTGAGATATAGATCTACAACTTTTATGAAGAAACCTAACCCAAATTATGACCATAACATATTCAAAAAGTGACCTGCATTCACTGCTCAAATTACTATAGATTTGGTCAGTCCATAAATTCTGGAAAAATTATAATCCGGCCAGTTGTGGTTTTTGGGCCATAACTTGAGCTACAAAACTCCAAATGGAGTGATTCAAAAAAGAAAATGTAACTAGACAAAATAAGGAATAACTTTCATGTTAACCATTTTGCCAAATTCCCACTGCAAAAATGACTAATGGAATAGTAAACACAAAGCTTGAAAACTGAAAATTTTGAACAATTAAAATTAGGCTTAGAAATAGTATTGGCAACCAATACCAACAATTTTAGAATGAAAAATGTGGTATGTTGAGAGTATTAAAACCAATGTGCCTATTGTCCATGTAAAAGTCAACATTTTGTTGACTAATGAATTGAATAGTAACACAAAAACTTGAATTTCAAGAATTGTGAAACTTAAAAGTGTAATATGCCCTAGTATACCTAACAAGATTGATTTGGATAGATTGGCATGCCAATAGGGTTCCGTTAGCAGTACTGCATATGGCTTCAGGACTTTCTGTGTTTTATGGCCTCACGTGCCATTCTGTGATAAAATAGCCTTTGGCTATGTTGATTGAGATATTATACTTGGGTTTCATCCCTGATAATTATTACAGCTTATTAGCTGTTCTGTTGCACACCGGGAGACACAATGTGACCGATGGTGTGATGGTCCGAGGTACTTAGTACCCAGTGCCAGTTTATCCATTTATCTAGTCCAGTCAACTAGTATGTGTTACTCGGGCAATGATAATAAATCTTATCAAATTTTAATCGAATAATACTACAATAAATATCAGAAATTAAGTATACCAAAAATGTAAACATACATTCTGCATATTTACTTTATTTTACTTATTTTATATTGTCACCACTAAGTAGAATTGCTTAGCGTGTCGCTTTTGCCACACGTAGGTACTGGAGACATAGCTGGGGAGTCCAGCAGACCTTATACAGGGTGAGCCTTCAGATTTGCACTTAGAGTTCAGAGTCACCTCACATTGCAGTGCATTTGGTAGGACATTAGGCCACTTCTGATATTTTGATATTATGTATTTTGTAAACTTCTGTAATGTATATTATAAATTCATGTAATTTGGCTTTTGATGTAATTATCTATGAACTATGTTCAGTAATAAATAATGTGAGCATTTCTCATTGAGGTGACTGTAATATGAATTGAATTAAATTTTGAGGAATTGCTGAGAATATATTGCTGCTTGACTGAGAATGATGTGATGATTTTATTGGAAGTGTTTTTAACAGATTCAGAAGAACTATTTTTCCAATTTACAGCCGGGACTTTGCTGGATTTTCTATAAAATTTGTGGAAAAATTTAGATTAATCAAAAATTGTAAATAAATAAGTAAAAAGAGTAAATTGAATTGAAATATGATTTGGTGCTCCGGCACACTGTGTGACATATCTTGCTCGGCTACACTGTAGATGGGTAAGGGGTGTCACAGGGTACCCATTCAAATTTCTTCCTCTACTAGCACACACCTCAACACTTCAGCCAGAGAGAGAATACAAAACAATTTCGTCCCACTAGTCAAGCTTGTGAGGAATTCAAATATTTGGTCATGACATTGTGGTTTCAAACTATTTTAATAATTTTTTAGACATTCAAACACCAACTATTCACATATATTTTATTTTCCCAACATTTTAGGTCAATAACACATTTTTCCTTTCAATCACATTTTTCAATACAAATAAAGTCATAATTTAATTTTCATAATTCATTCAACACAAATTGCAAAGAAAAATTCAAGGAAAGTTTATATGTTATGCACAAACCTCATACGAGTCACCTCTTGACCTTGACTCGGTCTGTCTTGTTCTTTCCCAGTATCCTTCTCAACTGAAACACACAATTCACAGTGTTTCAGTATCACAACTTATAATAATTCTAATAATAAATTTTAAGTTTACTTAATTGCACCCCTAATTTTACTTAAAATAGCACTTCTTAAACTTTGTATTTTAGGGTTACTATTCATGGCACTATTTAAGTCAAAATATTGACTTTCTCATGCTCAATAGGTATGTGAATTCCAATTATACTCACATACCACATTTTGAGTGTCAAATTTGTTGGTCTTGGTTGCCATTTCAATTTCTAGGTCTCCTAAGAGAATTTTCAATTTTTCAGTTTTGGTCCCCTGTTTTGCACTGTTCCATTGGTCTAGTTACTG